>NW_007248652.1:92118-119670 GCF_000164805.1 Carlito syrichta | reverse complement strand
AGTAGAAGTCTCCCTCTGTCACCTAGGTTGGAGTGCAGTGGCATGCTCACAGCCACTACAGCCTTTCCTGCTGGATTCAGGCGATCCTTCCACCTCAGCCTTCCAAGTAGCTGGAACCACAGGCATGTGCCACCACGCCTGGCTAATTTTTTGATTTATTGTAGAGATGAGATCTCGCCAAGTTGCCTAGGCTGGTCTCGAACCTGTGGACCCGAGTAATCCTCTCACCTCGGCCTCCCAGATTGCTGGGATTATAGGCGTGAGCCACTGAGCCCAGCCGATTTCTTCTTTTTTTGCCTCTACTCTGCATTGCACAAACTTCTAGTATGATACCCAGAACATTTTTGGGCAGCCATATGTCTGCATACCTGCCTCTTTCTCCTGGTTTAGAGGGTGTTTGAGGGTACAGACCAGGTTTTCTCCTTCTTTTGTATTTTTTATACCTATTATGTTGCTTGTACCAGGCACAAAATAAATGCAAATATTTTGTCCACATTTTATGCATTTATAAAATGGAGGTTCAGCAGCAAATATACACATTTTATACCCAGGGTAACAGAACTAGCTAATGAAGCATGTAGGCTTTTAACAACCCATTTCAGTAATGTTTTCTTTAGCTATGATACTTCTCATAGTTAAAATCATTAGAGCAATGATTTTGTTCTTAGCTTGTGGACTTAGAGCCCCCTAGAGGTTGTTAGAGGTTCCACATGGAAGTCTAGAAAGTCATATGTGCATTTTCTGTCAATTGAATTAACACATGTATAGGCTAGGCCCAGTACCTCACACCTGTAATCTTAGCACTTTGGGAGGCTAAGGTGGGAGAAGGACTTGAGATCAGAAATTCAAGACCAGCCTGAGCAACATAGCAAGACTCCTATCTCTTGTTTTATTTTATTTATTAATGTATTATTTATATTTTTGAGTTGGAGTCTCACTCTCTTGCCCAGGCTGGAGGGCAGTGGCATGCTTCCAACCACCGTAGCCTCGACCTGCTGGACTTTGGTGATCCTTCTGCCTCAGCCTTCCAAGTAGCTGGAACTATAGGTGTGCACCACCACGCCCCGCTAATTTTTTGATTTATTGTAGAGACGAGTTCTCACCAAGTTGCCCAGGCTGGTCTTGAGTCTCTGGGCTTAGGCAATCCTTTTGCCTCGGCCTCCCAAAGTGCTGGGATTTCAGGCTGAGCCACTGTGCCCGGCCTATTTTATTTATTTAACTTAATTTATATTTATATTTGAGTCAGGATCTCACTCTGTTATCTGGACAGAGTGCAGTGGCACTCAGGGCTTATTGCAACCTCAACCTCCTAGGTTCAGGCAGTCCTTCCACCTCAGCCTCCTGAATAGTTGGGCATGCACTACCATGTCTAGCTAATTTTTGTATTTTTTTGTAGAGATAAGATCTCGCTTTGCTGCCCAGGCTGGTCTGAAACTCCTGAACTCAAGCAGTCCTCTCGCCTCGGTCTTTCAGAGTGCTGGGATTAGAGGCATGAGCCACTATGTCTGGTTGAGTCCCCCATTTCTACCAAAAAAAATTAGCCGCAGTGTGGTGGCACATGCCTGTAGTCCCTGCTACTTGGAAGACTGAGGTAAGAAGATGGCTTGAGGCCAAGAGTTTGAGACTGACCTCTGCAACATGGTAAGACTCCTGTCTCTACCAAAAAAAATTAGCTGGGTTTGGAGGCTGAGGTGGGAGGATTGCTTAAGGCCAGGAGTTTGAAACCAGACTGGCAACAGAGTGAGATTCTGCTCTCCACACATACATACACAAAATTAAACTGGGTTTGATGGTGCATGCCTGTAGTGTTCACTACTTAGGAGACTGAGGTAGGAGAATTGCTTGAGCATAGGAGTTCAAAATTGCAATGAGCATGATCATTCAAGCCTGGGCAACAGAGTGAGAACCTGTGTCTAAAAAAAAAAAAATATATATATATGTATATATATATATATATATATTTTTTTTTTAGTTTAATCTAATTTCTAAAGTTCACATAGATGTTTTTGTGACTAATTCAGTAGAGAAGCATCTTGATGAATTAGATATACTGATGTCTTTTCTTTTCTTTTTTTTGAGTTGGAGTCTCACTCTGTCGCCCAGACTGGAGTGCAGTGGCTGCTCCCGGCCACCGCAGCCTCAACCTGCTGGACTCTGGTGATCCTTCCGCCTCTGCCTTCCAAGTAGCTGGAACTACAGGCGCACGCTACCACGTCTGGCTAATTTTTGATTTATTGTAGCGATGAGGTCTCGTCAAGTTGCCCAGGCGGGTCTCGAACCCACAGGCTCAGGCAATCCACTCACCTCAGCCTCCCAAAGGCGCGGGATTACAGGCTGAACCACCTAGCCCGGCTGACATGTCTTTTCAGAGGGAAGCAATCTGAGGGCCTTAGTGTAGGAGATTTAGAATAACAGTTTTACATAGATTGCTGGAAATCGATGGGGTAAAAAAAAATTATTTTGATAGCAGATTCAGGTTACATGGTAATGTTTGATGTTTTCTTAGTCATCAGTATTCAAATAAGAAAAGAAGACTGGGTGCAGTGGCTCACACCTGTAATCCCTGCATTTTAGGCGACTGAGGCGAGAGGATTGCTTGAGACCAGCCTGGGCAACATAGCAAGACCTCTATTAAAAAAAAAATTAGCCAGATGTGGTAGTACATGCCTGTAGTCCCAGTGACTCAGGAGATGGGTTGAAAGGATCACTTGGACCCAGGAAGTCGAGGCTGCTGTGAGCCATGATCGTACCACCACAATCCAACCTAGGTGACAGAGTGAGACCTCAACTTAAAAAAAAAATTAAATTGTGGAAATCAAAATTTAAAATTGTTAAGTCGATTTCTTTAAATAAAAGTAACTTTAAGTATATTTCTACCTGCTACTATAGTGTTTAATTCTTTTTTTTTTTTTGAGTTGAAGTCTCACTCTGTTGCCCAGGCTGGAGTGCAGTGGCAGGCTCACGGCCACTGTAGCCTCGACCTGCTGGGCTCAGGCAATCCTTCTGCCTCAGCCTTCCAAGTAACTGGAACTACAGGCGCTCACCACCACGCCTGGCTGATTTTTTATTTATTGTAGAGATGAGGTCTCAACAAGTTGCCCAGGGGAGGTCTTGCCTTTACCTCCCAGAAGTGCTGGGATTATAGCCATTAGCCACTACATCCAGCCCATATTTAACTCTTGATGAGACATCTTTTTCTAACTTAATGACTGACTGCTTTCTGTACACACAATGTTGTGGTCTGTTATCTGTGCCACAGGTGTTGTATTTTTGATATTAAACATTTGCTGTCTACTGGAAGGCATTCTAGGTTCAAGGGTATATCTTAAACCATTCTTTAAAATATGTGTGCTACTTGTATCTGTTCCTTTAGCTACTAGATAAACAAGAATGTATATAGTGTGATTTCTTTCATTCCTTTGGCAAATATTTATTCAACTCTTGCTGTGAACCAGGACTTCTAGTCCCTGGAATTACAACTGTGAGTGAATAAAACAGACAAGGCTTGGCCCTGGTGGCACCTACCTTTTAGTGAGAGAACCATGATTAAGCATGATTAACATACAGATAGATGTCTGTATTAATGTTTGATAGGGGCAAGTGCTTTTTAAAAAGACCAGAAGAGGGATTAGGAATTGATATTTTCTCTTTTCCTTTCCTTTCCTTTCCTTTCCTTTCCTTTCCTTTCCTTTCCTTTCCTTTCCTTTCCTTTCCTTTCCTTTCCTTTCCTTTCCTTTCCTTCCTTTCCACAGACATTAGTCTATATCTGATGTGTTTTCTATTTTAGGAAGTGTTGCATGAGAAGGTCTTTCAAAATAGATATTTGAGCAGAAAGATTTGAATAGAGTGAAGGCACTAGTCTTGCAGCTCTCTGGAGGAATAGCTCTCCAGACATACACTTAGCAAATGTGGACACTTTGAGGGAAGGACATGCTTGGCCCATTCAAGGGACAGCAAGGAAGCAGGTTTGTCTGGAGCTGTGTGAACTTGGGTAGGATGTAGGTGACAAAGCTGGAGAAGTAGCCAAGTAGCCAGGGGGTAGATCATGTAGGATCTTCAAGTTTCATTCTGTTGTAAAATAAAGCCTTTGAATGGTTTCTAATTGGGAAATAAGTGATCTGACTTAAATTTAAAGGTTCACTCTCTGCTTTGTAGAGAACAGATTCTAGAATTATCAGAAAGTAAGTAGGGGGATCAGTTAGGAGGTTGTGGTTATAGATCTCCTGGGGAGAGATGATGGAGAGTTAGTGATAGAGATGGGGAGAGGTAGTCAGATTTGAGATGTAATTTGAAGGCAGAATCAGCAGGATCAAGGATGCTTGTGGTATGGAAGAGCACAGTCAAGGATAACTCCAGAGTTAATAAACAGTCACTGAACTTGAAGGATATACATAGGGTTTACATTGGCTATCTCTGATCAGTGGCCTTATTAGTAATAAGATTTTCTTTTTCTTTTTACTTTTCTGTATTTACTATCTTTAGAATACTGAACCAGTAATGCTCCTGTAATAAAAAAAATACAGATTATTTTAAAATTAAAGTTAACAGTGGTGTGAAATACAACCTAATTCTTAATGTGTTCTTCTACCCCTTTTGATTCTAGAAAATAACTTAAGTGACATAAACTTTTAAAATTTGTCTTTTTTACTCTTAGTGATCAGCTTTTGTACCCTTTTCACCTTTGAAGATGGTGAAGCTAGATATTCATACTCTAGCTCATCACCTCAAGCAGGAACGCTTATATGTAAACTCTGAGAAACAACTCATTCAGAGGCTCAATGCAGATGTACTTAAGACAGCTGAAAAGTTGTATCGAACAGCATGGATTGCAAAGCAACAGAGAATCAATTTGGATCGGCTTATCATAACCAGGTAAATAAAAGATTTTTCAGGTCTTAAATTTTGTGAGCCACTATGATTCTGTGCTAACTATAAATAAATGAATCTATTTCTAACAAAGTGCATGGCTTAAGATACTTTACAGTTTGTTTATTAATTAACTTAGGCATTGCTATAGAAAATTATAACTTGGCTGGGTGTGGTGGCTAATGCCTATAATCTCAGCACTATGGGAGGCGAAGGTGAGAGGATTGCCTGAGCTCAGGGGTTTGAGACCAGTCTGGGCAACTTGGCGAGACCTCTTTTCTACAATAGGTAAAAAAAATTAGCTGGGTGTGGTGACGCATGCCTGTGGTTCCATTTACTTGGAATGCTGAGGTGGAAGGATCGCCTGAGCCTAGCAGGTTGAGGATGTGGTGGTGTGAGTGTGCCACTGCACTCGAGCCTGGGCAACAGAGTGAGATTCTGACTCAAAAAAAAAGAAAAAGAAAATTATAACTTAAGAATTAACATTTTGCTTGTTTGCTCATTTTTTCAGTGCTGAAGCATCCCCTGCTGAATGTTGTCAACATGCCAAAATTTTGGAAGATACACAGTTTGTTGATGGATATAAGCAGTTGGGATTTCAGGAGACTGCTTACGGAGAATTCTTGAGTCGATTAAGGGAAAATCCTCGTCTTATTGCCTCCTCTTTGGTTGCTGGAGAGAAACTTAATCAGGAGAACACACAAAGTGTTATTTACACAGTTTTTACCTCCTTGTATGGCAACTGCATTATGCAAGAGGATGAAAGCTACCTCCTTCAGGTTTTGCGATACTTGATTGAATTTGAACTTAAAGAAAGTGACAACCCCAGGCGGCTTTTGAGGAGAGGAACTTGTGCCTTCAGTATCTTATTTAAGCTTTTTTCTGAAGGACTGTTTTCTGCCAAACTTTTCCTGACAGCTACTTTACATGAGCCAATCATGCAACTGCTTGTTGAAGATGAAGATCACCTGGAAACAGATCCAAACAAGCTAATTGAGAGGTTCTCCCCATCTCAGCAGGAAAAACTCTTTGGGGAGAAGGGCTCAGATAGATTCAGGCAAAAAGTTCAGGAGATGGTGGAGTCCAATGAAGCCAAACTGGTGGCTTTGGTGAATAAATTTATTGGTTATCTCAAACAGAACACATACTGCTTTCCACATAGTTTGAGGTGGATTGTGTCTCAGATGTACAAAACCCTCTCCTGTGTAGATAGACTGGAAGTCGGGGAAGTCAGGGCGATGTGTACTGATCTCCTGTTGGCCTGCTTCATTTGTCCAGCAGTTGTTAATCCCGAACAGTATGGAATAATTTCTGACGCTCCTATTAATGAGGTGGCGCGATTTAATCTGATGCAGGTATGCTTTCACTATTGTTAATGTGGCATTTAGTCTAAAATCAACTGATTGGGCTATGGGGTAGGAACAAAAAATATGATGACAATATTCACACATTCTTACCATTCTCTTTTCTCAAAGTGACCTAAATACTTGCTTCTTATGAAATATAGGCAGTCATTAAGATTTTAAAATTTTGTAGTCATAGAACATTTTGTGTTAGTTTTTAAATGGAATCCTCACACATTTGAATTTATATTTGATTAGATCTTCTAGAACAAGTCCACCTTCCCTTTTGCATAATTTCAAATCCAGAATGATTGAAAATTGAGAGTATCTTCTCTACTTCATTTGGTAGCAAAACCTATACTGAATTAACATGAGGCTATTTATAATTGTTAGTCTGTTTAATGCTAGTAAATACTTATGTTTCGTTGCAGAAATGTTAATGCATTTGATGATAGAATGTCATCCTTTATACTGGATATGTTATATATATGTAGTAGATTGCTGTTCTAGAATCTCTAAATTCTGAAATTTGAAACTCTTCTAGACTTATGCATTTCAGAAAGACATTTTTTGGATCTATATTAGCATATTTTTTTCTAATCTCGGTGAATGAATTCATGTTATTATTTATTTAGAAAATCTTTATTATTTATTTATTTATTTATGAGTTGGAGTCTCACTCTGTCACCCCAGACTGGAGTGCAGTGGCCACTCCTGGCTACCACAGCCTTGACCTGCTGGGCTCTGGCGATCCTTCCGCCTTAGCCTTCCAAGTAGCTGGAACTACAGGCGTGTGTTACCACACCTAGCTAATTTTTTGATTTATTGTAGAGATGAGGTCTTGCCAAGTTGCCCAGGCGGGTCTCGAACCCATGGGCTCAGGCAATCCACTCACCTCAGCCTCCCAAGGCACGGGATTACAGGCTGAACCACCGAGCCCGGCTTTAGAAAATCTTTTAATCATATTTTATCTCCCAGAAATATTGTGAAAAAGGAAATTGGATTTATTCAGAATGGACTATTTGGGGATTTTTTTTTTTTTTTAATGATAAGCTATTTTTCATGATCAGGTCTATCACTTTGGAGTGAGATCAATTCACTATATAGGAAATCCCTGAAATAAAAATTTTAATTTTTTCATCCATGAAGCATTAAATTTTTCCTTATGGTAGATAATGTGTTTATAGTTTGGTTTTTGTCATTCCAGTAGAGGTTGAATCCCATACTTTCAAAATAAGTATAAAGGGGGTTTGTCCCAGACATTAAGGAGATGACACTCTAATAACTTTTCATCATGTATCCTCTAAAGAGAGTATATTACCAGTCACTTTTGGTAGTAAGGAACTGCTTTGTGAATTAGTATTTACTTTGCCAATTTCTGTAGGAATTACTCACCTAGATTGGAGTGCAGTGGTGTATTCACAGCCACCTCAGCTCGACTTGCTGGGCTCAGGCGATCCTTCCGCTTCAACCTTCTGAGTAGCTGGAACCACAGGCACACGCCACTACGCTCAGCTAATTTTTTTTGATTTATTGTAGAGACGAGGGCTCATCAAGTTGTCCAGGCTGGTCTCGAACCTGTGGACTCAGGCAATCCTCTTGCCTTGGCCTCCCAAAGTGCTGGGATTACAGGTGTGAGCCACCATGCCCAGCAAGAATTGTTCACTCTTAAGTCTAGAAAAAAAAAATTCTACCTTGAGTGCTTTATGAACTCTATAGGATAATGTTTTTAATATTAGCTTGAAGTAGTTTACTGAGTGAGTCAACTTTTGCAAATTAATTTAGAAGTTTCTAAAAACATGAAAAGTACAATATCAGAAACAAAAATATTAAGCTTTTATTTCCTAATGTTGACATCATATGTGTTAAAGAGAAATTAAAACAAAAATTTCTGCTTTCTCTCTGTAACTCTTTTTTTTTTTTTTTGAGTTGGATTCTCACCCTGTCCCCCAGGCTGGAGTGCAGTGGCATGCTCACAGCCACTGCAGCCTCGACCTGCTGGGCTCAGGTGATCCTTCTGCTTCGGCCTTCTAAGTAGCTGGAACTACAGGCGCATGTTACCACACCCGGCTAATATAACTCTTTTTTTAAAAAAATTATTTGATTTTATTTTTAGAGTCAAGAACTCTCTCTGTTGCCCAGACTGGAGTACAGTGGTATGATCATAGCTGACTGCATCCTTGAACTCCTGGGCTTAAGTGATCCTGTCATCTCAGCTTCCCAAGTAGCTGGGACTACATACGGGTGCATACCTCCATACCCAGCTTGTTTTTAAATTTTTTGTAGAGACAGGATCTTGCTGTATTGCGCAGGCTGGTCTCCAACTCCTGGTATCTAGTGAGCCTCCCACCTCAGCCTCCCAAAGTGTTAGAGTTATAGGCATGAGCCATCGTGCCCGATCTCTATACTTCTTAATCTAAAAATAGTAAAAGTTGACATAGACAAGATCCATATTTTATTGGGGATCCTAATTTGTATTCCTGGTCAGGTGGTGTGAATGTTATTATGAAACAGATTTTTAGACGTGTTTTCATAGAGAGGAATTTGTAAGTATTTATAGCCTATGTCTCCCTACTGCTGTTTTGGGTTGCAGGTTGGCCGCCTTTTGCAGCAGTTAGCAATGACTGGATCTGAAGAGGGAGATCCCCGAACAAAAAGTAGCCTTGGAAAATTTGATAAAGTAAGAATGAATACTATGTCATGTGAAATACTGTTTTCAGAAAATTCTGCCTAAGTATTAGTGAACCTAACTATTCTCTTCATTAAATGTTGTCCTTAGGTGATATATAAATTAGATGTTCTTTTAATTAACTACAGTATTGGATCAACAACATTTCTTTTCCCCATCATTCCTCCTTCTGAGCTGCTCTTTTATCTTTTTTTTTTTTAAAAGATCAGCAGCATTTAAAGGAAGATGTCAATAAAGATTATTTATTCTCACAGAAATATTAAAGAGATGCCATTGTAATAAGAATCAAAGAACTATTTTTTATTTTTTTTTGGACCAGGATCTCACTCTGTCATCTAGGCTGGAATGCAGTGGTTATAATCATGGCTCACTGCGGTCTTGACCTGGGCTCAGGCAATTCTGCTTCAGCCTCCCAAGTTGCTTGGATTGTAGGCACATGCTGCCACTCCCAGCTAATTTTTTGTAGTGACTAGTCTCACTATGTTGCCTAGGCTAGTCTCAAACTCCTGGGCTCAAGCAATCCTTTTACCTTGGCCTCTCAAAATGCTGGGATTATAGACATGAGGCACTGCGCCCAGCTCAAAGGACTATTTCTTTTTTTCTTGAGTAGGAGTCTCACTCTGTCATCCAGGTTGGAGTGTGGTAGCACGCTAATAGCCACTGCAGCCTCAACCTGCTGGGCTCAGGTGATCCTTCTGCCTCAGCCTTCCGAGTAGCTGGAACTACAGGCACACACCTCCACGCCTGGCTAATTTTTTGATTTATTGTAGAGACGAGGTCTCACCAAGTTATCCAGGCTGGTCTCAAACCCGTGGGCTCAGGCAGTCCTCTTACCTCAGACTCCCAAAGTGCTGGGCCAAAGGACTATTAAGATTATTTTATTTTGGCTGGGCGAGGTGGCTCACGGCTATAATCCCAGCACTTTGGGAGACTGAGGTGAGAGGCTGCCTGAGCCCAAGGATTTGCGACCAGCCTGGGCAACTTGGTGAGACCACATCTCTACAATAAGTCAAAAAGTTAGCTGGACATGGTGGCGCATGCCTGTAGTTCCAGCTATTTGGAACTTTTTTTTTTCTTGAGTTGGAGTCTCACTTTGTCGCCTAGACTGGAGTGCAGTGGCATACTCACGGCCACCGCAGCCTCGACCTCCGGCAATCCTTCCGCCTCAGCCTTCCAAGTAACCAGGACTATAGGCGCGCGCTATCACGCCCAGCTTATTTTTGATTTATTGTAGAGATGAGGTCTTGCCAAATTGCCCGGGTGGGTCTCGAACCCGCAGGCTCAGGCAATCCACTTGCCTCGGCCTCCCAAAGTGCTGGGATTACAGGCTGAGCCACTGAGCCTGGCCGAAACTTTTTTATGAGCTGTAGTCTCACTCTGTTGCCCAGGCTGGAGTGCAGTGGCACACTCACGGTCACCACAGCCTCAACCTGCTGGGCTCAGGTGATCCTTCCTCCTCGGACTTCCAAGTAATTTATCTTCCACCTCTCCTCTCTAACCTTCATTTTCTTCCCCAAAAGTTCTTTATGTTGTCAGTCTTTTGTTTATCCTTCCAGAGGTCTATATGTATACAAGCAAATTCCGGCATATACTATAGTCTCCCATTCACCCCATCCCTCTCTTTTCAGAAATGGTAGGATAGTGTGTATACTGTTCTGTGTCATGTTTGTTTTTCTGACTAGATTATCTGGGAGATTATTCTATTTCCGTACATAAAGAGTTTACTTTTTTAAAATGTTGTGTACAATATAATTTTCAAGATGTTGGATTTTTTTTTTGCATGTTTGTTCACCTTAATCTGAAATTTTGTTCCAGTATTTTAAAAGAGAAGCACTTAAGAGATGTTCTTTCCCTCTTTTAACAGAGTTGTGTTGCTGCTTTCCTTGATGTTGTGATTGGCGGCCGTGCAGTGGAGACCCCACCAATGTCATCTGTTAATCTTCTGGAAGGGTTGAGCAGAACTGTGGTTTATATAACCTATAGTCAGCTTATTACTCTGGTAATGACTTTATTGTTTAATAGTATTTTTTCAAAGTCTTTGAACTAAGCATGAACAGAGACATTGTGTGAGAAATTTATACTGTATTTGAAAAATTGATTTCACTAACTATTGTTCTTTACTTTTGCCAGGTGAATTTTATGAAGAGTGTGATGTCTGGAGATCAACTGAGAGAAGATAGAATGGCACTTGACAATTTATTGGCAAACCTACCCCAGGCAAAGCCAGGGAAAAGCAGCAGTTTAGAAATGACTCCCTATAGTACTCCTCAGCTGTCTCCAGCAACTACTCCAGCAAATAAAAAGAATCGATTACCTATAGGTAAAGAGAATTTCTCATATTGGATCTTTCCCTTAAATTTAGTCTTTTGCCATTAACTTTTGTGATTGCTCAGTGTTGTAGAATATGTTTTTAAATACTTCAGGGAAGTCATTCTCTTTATGTATACTGATGGTATTTCAATTTTTAAAAATTGCTCTAGATTAGTTAATGTTTATCAGTAGACTTTAGCTTTATCTAGATATACTTTTCATAATTAATTGAAATTATGTTACTCAGGGTACACTCTGTTTAAATTTTATTTTCTTTTCTTGGAAACTTTTGAAAAGGTTATAAGTAGTCATTTTATTTATTTATTTATTTTTTTGAGTTGGAGTCTCATTCAGTCACCCAGACTGGAGTGCAGTGGCCGCTCCTGGCCACCGCAGCCTCGACCTGCTGGGCTCCGGCGATCCTTCCGCCTCAGCCTTCCAAGTAGCTGGAACTATAGGCGTGCACTACCATGCCCAGCTAATTTTTGATTTATTGTAGAGATGAGGTCTTGCCCAGTTGCCCAGGCGGGTCTTGAACCCGCAGGCTCAGGCAATCCACTCACCTCAGCCATAAATAGTCATTTTTTAAAATTATGTAGTCCTTTCCTTATTGTGAGGTTCTCAGTAATATAATAAACAGTATTTTAGAAGTTTCCATCTATAGACTTAATAGTTACTATGTTTTCCACTGTTGTTTTTATTACTAATCAATCTTTTATCAACTGAGCTAAGATATCTTAATGTTATAAAGCAAAAGTTTCATTTTACGTCGTCAAGTTTATTAATTTATTTAAGAATTTTGTTTTAGTTGGGTGTGGTGACTCATGCCTGTAATCTGAACACTTTGGGAGGCTGAGACAAGAGGATTGCCTAAGTTCAGAGGTTTGAGACCAGCCTGGGCAATTTGGCCAGACCTTGTTTCTATAATAAATAAAAAAATTAGCCAGGTGTGGTGGTGCGCACCTGTGATTCCCACTCCCTGAAAGGCAGAAGCAGAAGGATCACTTGAGCCCAGCAAGTTGAGGCTGTGAGTGTGGCACTGCATTCCAGCCTGGGTAACAAAGTGAGACTCTACTCAAAAATAAATAAATAAATAAAAGAACTTTCTTTGAGTTTCATTCACTGAGTCAACATTTGTTATCTAGCTACACAAAAATTAATAGCACTATATAGATATATATATATAGATATATATGGATATAGATATAGTGCTTTCATTTAATCATATACAAATTCTTTGAGCTGGGCTTGGTGGCTCAGCCTGTAATCCCAGCACTTTGGGAGGCTGAGGTGAGTGGATTGCTTGAACCCGTGGGTTTGAGACCCGCCTGGGCAACTTGGTGAGACCTCATCTCTACAATAAATCAAAAATTAGCCAGGCGTGGTAGTTCCAGCTACTTGGAAGACTGAGGCGGAAGGATTGCCGGAGCCCAGCAGGTCGAGGCTGCGGTGGCTGGGAGTGGCCACTACACCACTGCACTCCAGTCTGGGTGACGGGGTGAGACTCCAAAAAACATTCTTTGAGGGTAGCTATATCTTGCACATGAGGCACTATGTCAGACACTGGTGATACAAAACCATTAGGACATGCCCTCATTCTCATACTCTTAAGTTAGCTGCTGATAGTTTAGTTGGGAAGAACAGGAAGAGATCAGCACCCTTCATTGTATTAAGTGATGGAGATAAACATGGGGACTATGGGGACACATAACTTAGCCAAGTGGTAGAGGTTTCGGGAGAAGATCTTTGAGTAGATGAAGCCTGCACTTTGTTTTGTTTTGAAGGGTGAATGGGAGTTAGACAAACAAGACAGGGAGAAAGTGTTTAGTCCAGGGGAACAGGGATATTTTAGTGCCAGCCTAATTGTAATGAGGAACTCAGTGACACTGAGCTTGAGTAGTTACTGTAATTTACATATTTTGAAGAATAGGATTTAATTTTTAAATTCCATGATTTAAAGAACTTTGAATTTCTTAAAATTAATCTACTTTACATTTAACATAATATGGAATTGTGTCGTCTGCAGGAATGTGGTATCATATTCTTCAAGTCTTTGGTTTACTGCATCATCCCAAAATGTCAGTTTTCATAATTAAAAATAGACAAAAGGGAAGTTTTGCACTTAATGCTATTTAATACTATGTGCTATTTTCACTCTGTTAACATGAAAAAATAAATGGTTTTTGGTAAATCAGAGATTTTTTTTTTACCCCTTTATTTGCTGCTATACATTAGTTTTTTCATTTCCCATTATCCAAAAGTATCATTAGGGCCAGGCATGGTAGCTCATGCCTGTCATCATAGCGGTTTGAAAGGTTGAGGCGGGAGAATTGCTTGAGCCCAGGAGCTTGAGACCAGCCCGGGCAACATAGTAAGACCTAATCTCTACAAAAAAATGAAAAAATTAGCTGGGCGTGGTGTCACATGGTGTCACATGCCTGTAGTCCTAGCTACTTGGGAGACTGAGGCAGAAGGATCACCCGAGCCCAGAAGGTCAAGGCTGCAGTGAGTCAGGATTGCTCCCTGTGCTCCAGCCTAGGTGACAGAGTGAGATCCTGTCTCATTAGTTGTCATTAATTATGCATCTGATGGAAAATAAATTTCAAATGTGTGCCCAGTATTATTTTGTATAGTCATGTGACTTGGTCATTGTATTATTTTATATTTTTAAAAAATGTATCCATTGTTCAAAGGGTTGATTTTCTTTCTATTTAATGCTTTCGCAACCCAGGACAACAGTTAGCAGCCATCACTGCTTGGGATTCCTCAACCACCAATCTTACTGCTCATATTACACTAGTAACCCCATTTGGTGGGTAGTAGGCTATTCTTCCTCTTCTCATATAATTTTATTTATGAAATAGTTTATAAAAGTGTGCTTCATGTGCATGTTGCTTTTGCTTTATGTAAATTGCTTCATGAAATTAGATTACTTGCGATTTTATAAATTATAAGGTTTATTAAGATTCATTGACCTGTTCATAAAGTTGAATTTAGGTTCACATTTCAGTAAAAGATAGTGAGGACCAGCAAATAAAGGTGTTAGTGAGCTTATTTTAGACTTTTGGAAATTGATGTGTGCTCTGAATTTTCAGACTAAAAGTGATTAATGAACAGATCTACAGCATTGTATTTCTGTCTCTTTCTGTCTTCAAGTAGATCAACTATCAATGTGAAATTTAAAAACTTTTGCTACGATAGAGTGTTTTTACTTATGTCTGTACTTTTGATTATTTTGCATTGAAGGAGAATTTCTATTTAGTATTCTGGTTATAGTAAATTTTATTGTCCTCTGAAGGAAAATGGAAACTTATCACAGAAGACTAAAAGTCACAGAGAAATTGTCACAAACTAAATCTTTCAATGTTCAAAAGTTCTTAGAAGATCTATAGGACAGATCATTTTAGAAATTACTTGTTTACTTATAATTATGGGGAAAACAAAAATAATTGAATCTTTTATTAATATAGAATGTTTCCATAAAGCAGAAAAGACCTCATATTCAGGCTTAAGGAAGTTTTCTCTCCAGTATCTTTGGAAAAAGGCTATTACATTTCACACACAAAAAAAAGTGCTTTCAAAACTGATTCTGGTTTTGTTAATAGTTGCTTAGTTAAGTTATATTGCTTATGTGGCTATTAGGTTTTCATATAAAATTTTCTAATGCTTCTAAGTTCAATTATTAGTATGGAAGACCTGTGGCACTCAAAATAGGTATCAAAAGGTAAAAAAATTAGGTGGTTTTTTTTTTTTTTTTTTTTGGTCATCCAAGTCAAATTAATTGGGATGTGTTTCGTTCTGTAGATGTGATCATCTATGTGTCACTCCCTGATAGGTGAACTTGGATCACTGTTCCTGATTATCAGTTGTAAAGGAGAATCTATATTAGCCATCAGTAGAGTGACCAGGAAGATCTAGGTTTTAGTAATTTAGTTTAGTTTAGTTTTGTTTTATTTATGTCTTCGCCACATTTTTGTGCATGCGCAAATGTTTCGCACTAATAGAAAATATATTTTTATATTTAATGTGCCATTTTCTTCATTTTGTCTATTTCTCTGAATTATTTTATTTGAAATTTTTTTTATTAGCAACTCGGAGCAGAAGCCGTACCAATATGCTAATGGACCTACATATGGACCATGAAGGATCATCTCAAGAAACCATCCAGGAGGTACAACCAGAAGAGGTGTTGGTCATTTCCTTAGGGACCGGTCCTCAGCTTACTCCAGGGATGATGTCAGAAAATGAGGTATGAATATACATGGTCACTTGCTTCTATAAATCATTATTCATGTATTTTTTATTTTTTTGAGTTGGAGTCTCACTCTGTTGCCCAGGCTGGAGTGCAGTGGCATACTCACAGCCACCCCAACGTGGACCTGCTGGGCTCAGGCGATCCTTCCACCTCAGCCTTCCAAGTAGCTGGAACTACAGGCGTGTGCTACCACGCCCAGCTAATTTTCTGATTTATTGTAGAGATGAGATCTCGCCAAGTTGCCCAGGCTATTCTCGAACCCGTGGGCTCAAGCAGTTTCCTCACCTCAGCCTCCCAAAGTGCTGGGATCACAGACTTGAGCCACCACGCCTGGCCTCATTATTCATGTCTTACTCTGTCCTGGCTGCTGTAGCAAAATACCAGAGGCTGGGTGGCATATAAAAAACATAATTTATTTCTCACAGTTCTAGCTGCCAGGAAGTTCATGATCAAGACAGATTCAGTGTCTCATAGAGTGTTTTCTGGTTCATAGAGGGTGCTTTGTTTTTGTTTTTGTTTTTTGCTGAGTCGAAGTCTCACTGGTGCCCAGGCTGGACTGTAGTGGCATGCTCACGGCCACAGCAACCTCAGCCTGTTGGACTCAGGTGATTCTTCCACCTCAACCTTCCAAGTAGCTGGAACCACAGGTGCATGCCATCACACCCAGCTAGTCTTTTGATTTATTGTAGAGACGAGGTCTTGCCAAGTTGCCTAGGCTGGTCTCAAACCTGTGAGCTCAGGCAGTCCTCTAGTCTCTGCCTCCCAAAGTGCTGAGATTACAGGCATGAGCCACTGCACCTGGCTTGGTGCTTTCTCAATGTGTCCTTGGCCTTATTTTATAAGAGCACTAATCCCATTCATGAGGGTTCTGCCCTCATGACCTAATCACTTCATCAAAGTTCCCGTCTTCAGATACCATCACCTGGGGGTAAGGATTTCAACATGAATTTGGGGGGAGCAAAAATATTCCTATTATAGCAATGGTCTGGGTGTGGTGGTCCATACTTGTAATCCTTTGAAGAGGGAGGATGGCTTAAGGCCAGGAGTTCAACACCAGCCTGGGCAACATAGCTAGACTTTGTCTCTACAACAACAAAAGAGATTAGCTGGGTGTGGTGGTGCATGCCTGTAATCCCAGCTAATCTGGAGGTTGAAAGAGGATCGCCTGAGTCCAGGAGTTTGAGGCTGCAGTGAGCCATGATTGTGCCACTATGCTCCAGCCTGGTTGACAGAGCAAGACTGTCTCAAAAAAAAAAAATTATAGCAATAAAATTTGATGCATATTATTCATTATCTTCTGTGGGCCCACCATGGCAAATCGTCAAATGCTAAGCTCCCTGTGAATAGTTGTGGAGGCCTTTTATATTAATATATCTGTGACACTGAAGTTGGAGAATAGGTCTAAACACAAGGAATGTTTCTACTAGCAATAGAAGCCAGAGGAAGCCAGTAAATTTTGGTGAGGAAGTTGAAGAGATTTTTCCAGTGACTTGTAGGAAATAGTTTTGTGTGTTTTCTTTCTAGTGGTTTACTAATATTCCTGCTTTAAAGAGGCAAAAATTAGCTGGGCTCGGTGGCTCAGCCTGTAATCCCGTGCTTTGGGAGGCTGAGGTGAGTGAATAGCCTGAGCCCGCAGGTTTGAGACCTGCCTGGGCAACTTGGCGAGACCTCATCTCCACAATAAACCAAAAATTAGCCGGGCATGGTAGTGCGCGCGCCTGTAGTTCCAGCTACTTGGAAGGCTGAGGCGGAAGGATCGCTGGAGCCCAGTAGGTCAAGGCTGTGGTGGCCAGGAGCGGTCACTGCACTCCAGTCTGGGTGACAGAGTGAGACTCCAACTCAAAAATAAATAAATAAATAAAGAGGCAAAAATTGTTGAGATATGTCTTCTTTTGCTGGTCAGGAAAAAATGGAAGAGGTAACTGAAAAGAAAGCTAAGAATATAAGTTGTTTTTTTTTTGAGTTGAAGTCTCATTCTATTGACCGGTTTGGAGTGCAGCGGCACACTCATGGTCATCCCAGAGTCAACCTGCTGGACTCCGGCAAAACCCGCTGCCTCAGCTTGCCAAGTAGCTGGAACTACAGACACATGCTACCACGCCCAGCTAATTTATTTTTTATTTTTTTTAATTATAGAGATGAGGTCTCTCCTTGTTGCCTGGGCTGGTCTCAAACCCGTGGGCTCAGGCAATCCCCTCGCCTCAGCCTCCCAAAGTACTGGGATTACAGGCTAAGCCACTCAGCCTGGCCAAAAATAAGATTTTTTGATGAAATTGGGTTGGAGGTACGGGAGTCAGTTTTAAGATGTTTGTTTGTTTGTTTGTTTTTGAGTCGGAGTCTCATTCTGTCATTCGGGCTGGAGTGCAGTGGCACAGTCACAGCCACCGCATCCTTGACCTGCTGGGCTCAGGTAATCCTGCTTCAGTCTTCTAAGTTGCTGGAATTACAGGCATGTGTCACCATGCCCAGCTAACTTTTTTTTTTGATTCGGAGTCTCACTTGTCGCCCAGGCTGGAGTGCAGTGGTACATTCACGGCCACTGCAGCGTCAGTTGGCTGGGCTCCTGTGATCCTTCTGCCACAGCCTTCCAAGTAGCCGGAACTACAGGCACATGCTACCATGCCCAGCTAAGTTTTGATTTATTGTAGAGAAGAGGTCTTGCCAAGTTGCCCAGGCTGGTCTTGAACCCACGGACTCAGTCCACCTGCCTTGGCTTCCCAAAGTGCTGGGATTACAGGCTGAGCCACTGAGCCCGCCCAGCTAATTTTTTGATCTATTGTAGACGTGAGCCACTGCACCTGAGCAGTTGTAAGATATTTGTAACAAAAGAGTTTGGCTTAGTGGAAAATGAAGAGAGGAAGAGATCTTGACTCTCTAAAGGTAGGAGCCTCTTTTCATAGATTGTGACCTCCTGAAAAGGTAGCAGTTATCTTATATTCAACAGTTACTGCTTATTATTCAAGAAAATTCCTTAGCTGGGCATGGTGGCTTACGCCTATAATCCCAGCACTTTAGGAGGCCGAGGTGAGAGGATTGCATGAGCCCATGGGTTTGAGACCAGCCTGGGCAACTTGAGAGACTTCATCTCTACAATAAATCAAAAAATTAACCAGATGTGGTGGCGTGTGCCTGTAGTTCCAGCTATTTGCAAGACTGTGGCTGATGGGTCACCTGAGCCCAGCAGGTTGGGCCTGCAGTGGCCATGAACTTGCCACTGCACTCCAACCTGGGTGATAAAGTGAGACTCCAACTCAAAAAAAAAAAAAGAAAAAAAGAAAATTTATTAGTTATAGTGGTTGATAAAGGGATGGTGGTTGGTAAAGCTGTGTTTGAGCCATAGTATGGCAGGGAAGAGGACTGACAAACTCCAAAGTTTCATCCCTCTACAAAAGCAAACAAACAGGAAAGAGTAAGCTGGCAAAAACTATCAGAATCAATTTTGTAAAACTCTGAAATCTAACAAAAAACTTTCAACAACATACAACCCAGAAGAATGCTTAATGAGGGAAAAACTGCTGAATTTTAAGAGATCTTTGTGGTTTTACTTTATCTTGTTAATGTCCCCAATCCTCAGCTTAGTACTAAAGGCTGCCTTGAAGACAGCAGCCTGCATTCCTATGCAGTTTGCTGGTACCTGAGTGAACAATGTGGATTTTATTCTGAGAGTATCATAGTTGTATATTTTGGTCTGTCTGGTAGATCCCTGAAGGATCAGCTCATAGGCTTGCGGCCCTGTGATCTTCTCCAGAATTGGGTTAGGGCAACTTCACAGGTGGCATTTGTCAAAAGCATTAAAAAGGCAAATGTGTTAATTGCTTCTGCTTGGAGCAAGGTATAATAATCAGGGCCATCAGCAGACCAAATCAGATTAAAAGCCTAGGAAGGAAGAGGTTGGAGAAAAGAAATAATAGGGGTCACAAGGGCTTTGAAAAGCTCCCACATGTTCTGGGTAATCTAGAAGGCCATAAACATACCTGGTCATGTGCTCAGGAAAGACCTTAGAAGACCCTAAACTCACTGCTGCCTGACCTTTAGTCTTAACCCAGCAGAAAGTGAAGGCTAAGTTACAGTTGCAGTACTGTCTGTCTAAATGTTGAGGAACTATCCCAACACAACCAATCTGCAAAAACTTGTAAATTGTTTTTGTTAGTTCTTTTTTTTTTTGAGTTTCACTCTGTTGCCCAGGCTAGAGTGCAGTGACATACTCACGGCCACCACAGCCTCGACCTTCTGGGCTCAGGCGATCTTTCTGCCTCAGCCTTCCAAGTAGCAGGAACCACAGGCACGTGCCACCACACCTAGCTAAATTTTTTAGTTTATTGTAAAGATGAGGTCTTGCCAAGTTGCCCATGCTGGTCTTGAACCCCTGGGCTCAGGCAGTTCTCTCACCTCAGCCTCCCAAAATACTGGAATTACGGGTGTGAGCCACCGTGCCCAGTGAGTTTGTTTTTGTTTTTGATTCCAGATCTTAAGTCTTCCATATTGCTTGCTGACCACTGAACTAATAGAACAGAGACTTCAGTGGCCACACATAACAAAAAATTTAGTAAAGTCATTGGTCACCACCATCAAACAGCAACAACCAACTCTAGGAGCTAAGGGGGAAATCTAATTTCAGAATCACCACTTTATAATATTTATAATGTCCAGTTTTCAACAAAACTTATGAGGCATGTAAAGAAGCAAGAAAGTATGACCCATTACAGGAAAAGAGAAATTAATAGAAAATGTTCTTGGTAAAGCATAGATACTGGACTTACTCAGGACTTTAAATAAATTTTTTAATGTATACTCTAAGTGCTAAGGAAATCATGGACAAAGAACTAAAGGAAACTAAGAGAAGATGGTCTCACCAAATAGAGGATATCAATAAAGAGGTAGAAATTGCAAAAAAAGGAACCATATAGAAATTCTGGAGTTGAAAATAACTGAAAAGAAAAATACACTAGTGGGGTTTAGTAGCGGTTTTGAATAGGCAGAATAACCAGTGATCTTGAACATGTAACAGTTGAGATTATCTAGTCTGAGGAGCAGAAAGATTACAAGACACAAAGAAAGACATTATATGTTGATAAACGGTCACTTCATCAAGGAGATATAGCAGTTATAAACATATGTATACCTAACAATAGCCCTAGTATATATGAAGCAAAGCTGACAGAATTGAAGGGAGAAATAGACAGCTGTATAATAATAACTAGAGAGTTTAATACTTTACTTTCAATAATGAATAAGAACAACTAGACAAGATCAACAAGGAAATAGAGGAGTTGAGTAACACTATAAACCAACTAGGCCTAACACACATAAATAGAACATCCAACTATTAATACAACAGATTGCACATTCTCTTTAAATGCACATGGGTATATTCTTCAGGCTAGATTATATGTTAAGCCATTAAACAAGTGTCAGTAAATTTTAAAAGATTGAAATCATACAAAGTATCTTTTCTGAGCAAAGTGAAACAGAACTAAAAATCAGTTAACAGAAAGAAATTGGAAAATACACAAATATATAAAAATTGAACAATGCACTGTTAATTAATGGATCAAGAAGAAAAAGGAACTCAGAAAATACTTTAAAAGGAATGAAAATGAAGACACACGTATCAAAATTATTGGTGAAAACAGTGACCAGAGGGAAATGGATAGGTGTAAATGCCTGTGTTAAAAAAAGAAAGATCTTGATTGGTAAACTGACTTTCTACCTTAAGGGGCTAAAAAAATAAGAGCAAACTTTGAGTCATATGAAATTGTTCTTTTTTGTAGATCAACAACTGTTGAATGTCAGTATTTTTATGCATTTTGTGTGTGTGTATGTGTGGTCAAGATTTTTCTTATTTGGATAAGAGATTAGATTACTAGTGTTTCTTAATGGAGTTTGTGTTGGAATTCTGGGTAAGACAACTCTTTGTTTTGGGAGTGGCCTTATTTTTAATCCCATGCCTCTGAGACTAAATGCCAGCAGAGTTTACCAGTCCTTATAACTACCCATACGTCCCCACTCACTTGCAAAAGATTCTTGGAAGGATTTCAACTTCTATCTTAGAACTCATGAGCTAGGTGGACTCTTAATGTTCCTTCAGTGCTGATATTCTGTGGTTTTAGTTTAGCCTGGATTTCACAGATTCTCCGATTTAGAGGCATAAGATTAAATTTTTAATTTTTTTAAAGAGACTGGGTCTTACTATGTCACATAGGCTGGTCTTGAACTCCCAGGCTCCAATGATCTTCCTTCCTCAGCCTCCAGTATAGCTGGTACTACAGGCACATACCACTCCACCTGGCTCAGATTTTTGTATTTTATGTTCCAGTGTGACTGGCTTTGAACAATAGCTTTATGTATAGTATCATAAAATTGCTTGCCTTTGGATATGATTTGGGAAAATATTTTCTTCATGGTATGATCCTTTTATTTTCTCTTAATTCATACTACTCTCCAGGCCTCTAGATGAATTTTTTCTTGAACTTTTGTTTCAAATCACTCACAATGATGGGTTTAAAGGTAAAGTTGTCTTAAAAATACAAACTTAAAAATTTTTATTTTCTCAATTTCAAGCAGATAGAAAACATAATCTATTTTTAAATGGCTTTTGAAAAGCATCACACGGATCAGGTGCAGTGACTCAAGCCTGTAATCCCAGCACTTTGGGAGGCCAAGGTGAGAGGATTGCCTGAGCCCAGGGCTTCAAGACCAGCCTAGGTTACTAGGTGAGACCTCATCTCTACAATAGATTAAAAAAAAAAAAAATTAGCTAGGCAAGGTAACACACACCTATAGTTCTGGCTACTTGGAAGGCTGAAGTGGAAGGATCACCTAAGTCCAGCAGGTCGATGCTGTGGCAGCCACGAGTATGCCGCTGTGCTTCAGCCTATGTGACAGAGTAAGATTCCAACTCAAATAAATAAATAAATAAAAAACATCACATGTGTAAATATATAGAATCACTAAAAAACCTATAATTTACTCATGCAGAGCTAAAACAGCAACCTAGAAGGTTTTTTTTTGAAAGTTATTTGTCTTTTTAACTGACAAAAAATTTATATATTTATGGTGTTTAACTTGGTGTTTTGATATAGTTATGCATGTGGAATGACTAAATCAAGCTGGTTAACATATGCATTACCTCACATACTTTTTTTTTGTGGTGGGAACTTTTTTCTTTGTAAGTGAGGATACAAAGAAAAGAAAGTTCTTTTATATTCTAGCAATAGCCAAGGAAGCCAAGGGCTCTGAGTTCAAGTTCTAGTTATACTTAAAACATGCTGCCGGGCTTGGTGGCTCAGCCTGTAATCCCACGCCTTTGGGAGGCTGAGGTGAGTGGATTGCCTGAGCCTGCGGGTTCGAGACCCACCTGGGCAGCGAGACCTCATCTCTACAATAAATCAAAAAATCAGCCGGGCGTGGTAGCGCATGCCTGTAATTCCGGCTACTTGGAAGGCTGAGGTGGAAGGATCGCCGGAGCCCAGCAGGCGAGGCTGCAGTGGCCGGGAGCGGCCACTGCACTCCAGTCTGGCAACCAAGTGAGACTCCAACTCAAAAAAAAAAAAAAAATGCTATGTAGATCTGGTGCAGTGGCTTAAGCCTGTAATCCCAGCACTTTGGGAGGTGGTGGTGAGAGGATTGCCTGAGCCAGGGGTTCAAGACCAGCCTGGGCAACTTGGTGAGCCCTTGTCTCTACAGTAAATCAAAAAAATTACCCAGATGTGATGGCACATGCCTGTAGTACCAGCTACTTGGAAGGCTGAGGCGGAAGGATCGCCTGAGCCCAGTAGGTTGAGGCTGTGGTGGCCATGAAAGTGCTACTGCACTGCAACCTGGGCGACACAGTGAGATTCCGACTCAGAAACCCTCTCCCCCCAAAAAACCATGCTATATAACTTCCAACAAAGCACTAAATTCTTCTTCAAGGTAGAATACACATACAATGCTGAGACATGAGGCTTGTAGGGAGCAGTGAGAGGTAATTATGCTATTTGGAAATCATCCATCAAATAGAAAGCATTATAAAAAGGCCATCAACTGTCAAAAGGCCATCAACTGTAATCGGGAGATGTCTGTGAAGTTATACTTCAGCTTCTGGTATAGACTTTTGTAGCCCTGTATGTGGTGATTAAGTGGAGGATCGAACTAGATGGCTGAAATCCTAGTGCCTATAAGATAATGTGATTATGTGTTTTCTTGTAGTTGAATTCATTTAGTAACTTTTGAAAAAATAATACTGCATATTTAATATGTACTGTGCCAAACGCTTTATGTGCATCTTCTTTATTTAATCCTCAACAATTCCATGGCATGTTTGCTATTACTATCACCATTTTATAAGTGAACAAACTGAAGCTTAGAGAGTTTCAGTTATCTGAGGTTACATAATTTAGCTTATCCAAGGTTACGTAGTTGATACATGGGAGAGCCAGCCTTCATTTTCTTGTAATCCTAATTACTGCTCATCTAATGGCCGATTGCCTGTTCAGTCTCTGACACTGGTAGGGCAATGGTAAGGCATAGTTTCTGTTGACTTAACTGTTATACTTTTATTCCACAGGTATTTAAATGCTTAACAGACCTTGTAAATGAATTGCTGTTAAAAATGATAATTTAAGTTTAAGAAGGTCTTAAATATGCCTTTGCTGTGGTTTGTTTTCTTAATCAATAATCTTTCAGTTGATAAACCAAAATTGGCATTTTATTTTTTAGGTCCTAAACATGCAACTTTCGGATGGAGGACAAGGAGATGTCTCTGTTGATGAAAACAAACTCCACGGTAAACCTGATAAAACCTTGCGCTTTTCCCTCTGCAGTGATAATCTGGAAGGAATATCTGAAGGTGAAGGGTTACTTCATTCAAGGAGTTGTGTGCTTCAAGTATTATTTGGTTTTGTGTTCTTTAAAGGAGCCTTATAAATTATAATTATACCATCTGTGCCTCTCACTGAGGAGAGTAATGAAGATTTCCTCTAATGAGCTTGAACAGTTGGCTGTAAAGATTGTTTCCTGAATAAAATTAAGATTGCAAGAGGCCTCTGGTCATATAAAATGGAGAAGATATAAGTCTTCATTCAGACTTAAATAAAATAATAGCAAGTTTTGTTTCTCTGGTATTAATATGTACCAAAGCTTATAGAGCTCCTTTAGAAGGATATAATGCATGTCTAAATGGAAAAATAGATACTTACTAGTATTTCAGGATGTTGTGTATATTGTGTATACTCTCAATGCCAAGATATTGTGAAGTAAGAAAATGTCATTCTACATATTAGGACACATTTTTTTTTAATGGAAAAGAGTTCAAATTTACTAACACTTAAAAAAAAAAACACAAAAAAACAAGGTGGGTGCAGTGGCTCAAGCCTGTAATCCCAGCACTTTGGGAGATGGAGGCGAGAGAATTGCCTGAGCTCAGGGGTCTGAGACCAGCCTGAGCAACATGGCGAGACCTCGTCTCTACAATAAATAAATAAATAAAAATTAGCCGGGTATGGTGGCACATGCCTGTGGTTCCAGCTACTTGGAAGGCTGAGGTGGAAGGATCACCTGAGCCCAGTAGGTCGAGGCTGTGGTGGCTGTGAGTGTACCACTGCACTCCAACCTGGGCGACAGAGTGAGATTCCAACTCAAAACAACAACAACAACAGAATTTAATAACTTCTTTTTACCTAACTTAAAAAAAAATCACGTAAGTAATGTATGTTCATTCTAAAAACGGAGAAAAGAAATAGAATCATCTCCAGTCTTACCCATTCTGTTAACAGCAGCTAACGTTTTGGTTTATTTATAGCAAAATTAGGTTTATCTACATTGTGACCCTTTTTTGTTTCATAATATAGTGTTAGCACTTCCCTTTGTAATTTAACATTCTTAACTAACATAGTTTTTAATAGCTGTTTTCTTTAGCATCAAATGGACGAATCATAATTTATTTCAACTTTCTTCTATGACTCAACATGTAGATTGCTTCCACTTTTCAGATGTTATAAGAAGCTCTGCAACAAGCAACCTTAAATTAATTTTTTATTAGTTCCTTGGGATAAATTCCTCGAAACAAAATTGCTGGCTCAAAGGGCATGTATATTTTTTAAGTATAAATGCAGTATTAAAAGCACTTCAGACAATTTTTAGTTTCTTAACAGGGCATAGAAAATTGCATGGTGGCTCCTAACTGTTTTAAAAAGATTGCTCACAGGATAAACATTTCTCTAGGTCCTTCAAATCGCTCCAATTCAGTGTCTTCTTTAGACCTGGAAGGAGAGTTGGTATCAGAACTTGGAGCAGGACCTTCTGGGAGTAATGGAGTTGAAGCTCTACAGCTGTTAGAACATGAGCAAGGTAAAGTGAAGTTGAATACAGTTGTTTAAGTAGCAAAGAATTTACCTGATTGCAAGATAAGGTATGTGTTTACATGTAAGTTGGCTGTGTTTAGTAGGAGAATAAATTTAAGTTGATTTAATGATCATTAAACTTGCATTTATTTTTATTTTTATTTTTATTTTTTTTGAGTTGGAGTCTCACTCTGTCACCCAGACTGAAATGCAGTGGCCACTCCCGGCCACCACAGTCTCGACCTGCTGGGCTACGGCAATCCTTCCGCCTCAGCCTTCCAAGTAGCTGGAACTACAGGCGCGCGCTACCACGCCTGCTAATTTTTTGATTTTATTGTAGAGATGAGGTCTCGCCTGCCCAGGCAGGTCTCGAACCCGCGGGCTCAGGCAATCCACTCACCTCAGCCTCCCAAAGGCGTGGGATTACAGGCTGAGCCACCGAGCCCGGCTACTTGCATTTATTAATAGTTCCTTCAGCTCTTTTTTGAGTTGGAGTCTCACTCTGTCACCCAGGCTGGAGTGCAATGGCATGCTCACAGCCACCTCAGCCTTAACCTGCTGGGATTCAGGCGATCCTTCCATGTCAGCCTTCCAAGTAACTAGAACGACAGGTGTGCACCACCATGCCCGGTTAAGTTTTTGATTTATTGTAGAGCTGAGGTCTTACCAAATTGCCCAGTCTGGTCTTGAACCCTTGGACTCAGGCAATCCTCTTGCCTTTGCCTTCCAAAGTGCTGCAATTACAGGCATGAGCCACCACACCTGGCAGTTCCTTCAATTCTTAAAAATGTAGTTTACTTGATAAGTGGATTAATTGTTCTAAATAGAATAATTAATACAAGTTACTTTAAATTCTGTAATATTTGGTATTTCAATTCTGTATTTTAGGGATGTACTGTATTATATATTTTTTTTGTTTTGTTTTGAGTTGCTGTCTCACTCAGTCGCCCAGACTGGAGTGCAGTGGCCGCTCTCGGCCACCGCAGCCTCGACTGCTGGGCTCCGGCGATCCTTCTGCCTCAGCCTTCCGAGTAGCCAGAATTACAGGCATGCGCTACCACGCCCAGCTGATTTTTTGATTTATTGTAGAGATGAGGTCTCGCTGCCCAGGCAGGTCTCGAACCCGCCGGCTCAGGCAATCCACTCACCTCAGCCTCCCAAAGGCGCGGGATTACAGGCTGAGCCACGAGCCTGGTGTACTGTATTATTTTAAGGCTCAAGGAGCTTGGAATAAATAAGAAGAGAATGATATACAGGTGATGAACGGTATCATAAAAGTGCTTTGGCAGTTCTGAGTGAAAGATAAATGTGGTTGAAAGTACAAGGAAAAGCTTATTGGAAGAAAATACTAGCCTTAAAGACTGGCTGGCATTGCCTTGAAAGAAGTTGGAGATGGGTCATTCTAGGTGAAGGACTAGTATAAGCAAGTTAAGAGGTGGAAAGCTGTAGTACTTACCCAGGTGTTAAGTAGGGAAATAGGGCGAAGTAAGGAGTGAAAAGTGAGTGAATCCTTGTTGTGCAGAGAAGGAAGCCTGTATTTAAGTAGCAAGCTGCACTCCATTGAAAGCTTTTGGTTAGATGAGGATGAGGGGGTGAGGTGCTTTAGGAAGATTAATTTGAAAAAATTGTTTTTAATTTGTAAATTAAAGATGATGCCCTCAACCAGGTTTGAGACAGCTACTTGGGAAGCTTTTTTTTTGAGTTGGAGTCTCACTCTGTCGTCTGGGCGACAAAGTGAGACTCCAACTCAAAAAAAAAAAAAAAAAA
>NW_007248652.1:66039-91901 GCF_000164805.1 Carlito syrichta | reverse complement strand
TGGGCAACTTGGCGAGACCTTATCTCTACAATAAATCAAAATGAGCCAGGCGTGGTAGCGCGTGCCTATAGTTCCAGCTACTTGGAAGGCTGAGGTGTTAGGATCGCTGGAGGCCAGCAGGTTGAGGCTGTGGCGGCCGAGAGCGGCCACTGCACTCCAGTCTGGGTGACAGAGTGAGACTCCAACTCAAAAAAAAAAAAAATATTAGCCCGGTGTGGTGGCACGCACCTGTAGTTCCGGCTACTTGGAAGGTTGAGGCGGAAGGATCGCCGGAGCCCAGCAAACCGAGGCTGAATCCATTTTTTGAAGTAGGACAATAAAAATGTCATTTTGTGTGTAAACCTGTTTCCAGTCATCTTATATATGAAAAAGAATCAGAATCAGAAAAGTCAACGT
Organism: Carlito syrichta; assembly: GCF_000164805.1. Lineage (NCBI taxonomy): Eukaryota > Metazoa > Chordata > Mammalia > Primates > Tarsiidae > Carlito > Carlito syrichta. Next base: position 91,505 of record NW_007248652.1, on the reverse strand, counting down.
TGTGAATCCACAAGTAAACAAGCTTGCATTTCAGCCAAGAATAAGAGTGTCCTTGAAGTAGTAAAGAGAAGGTAGCTATCTAATATGCCCACGTAAGTAGTGATCCGATATATCCAACTCTGTAATACTTTGCAGATATTTCCAAAACCAACAAGTTGTGAAGGAAAGTGGTTTTTTTGTTGTTGTTGAGTTGGAGTCTCATTCTGTCACCCACACTGGAGTGCAGTGGCCCGCTCCCGGCCACTGCAGCCTCGACGTGCTGGGCTCCGGTGATCCTTCCGCCTCAGCCTTCCGAGTAACCGGAATTACAGGCATGTGCTACCACACCCGGCTGATTTATTTTTTATTGTAGAGATGAGGTCTCGCCAAGTTGCCCAGGGGGGTCTCGAACCTGCGAGCTCAGGCAATCCACTCACCTCAGCCTCCCAAAGCTTGGGATTACAGGCTGAGCCACCAATCCCGGTTAATTTTTCTTTATTATAGAGACGAGGTCTCGCAAAGTTACTCAGGCTGGTCTTGAACCCCTGGTCTCAGGCAGTCCTCTCGCCTCCGCCTCCCAAATTGCTGGAATTACTGGTGTGAGCTACCATGCCTGACTGGTTCAAAATTATTAAATGGAAAGTTCCATAAAGAAACATTCATAGTTTTAAATTGTGTACCATTCTGAGTAATGGAATCTTGTGCAGTTTTGTTCTGTCCTATCCAGGACATGCATTGTTTTTGTTCGGTGTATCCATGTTGTGTACACTATCTGCCTATTAGTTACTTAGTAGCCATCATGGTTATCAGATCGAGAAAACATAGTTTATATAGGGTTCTGTACTATCCCGAGTTTTGGGTATCCACTGGAGGTCTTGGAACGTATCCCCCTTGGATAAAGCAGGAGGACTGTATTAGCTTATGACAGAAGTCGAACAGATACCACCTTTAACAAGCCTTCTGGGCGATTCTGATGTAGGTGGTCAGCAGTCTACATTTTGTGAAACACTGGGTTTAGAAGTAAATTGAAGGAAATCAGCCTAGGGAGGAGAGAAAACTTGAGAGTACATTAAGGAGTTAAGGGAAAAACATTTTTGGTATGGGTTTATCAATTAATTATTGCCTCAACAATGCTATAACAAATCACCCCAAAACATTTATTTTTGCTCTGAAGTTTATGGGTAAGCTGGTTGGTGCGTCTTATTTTGACCAGGCTTACTCACGTGTCTTCAGTCACCAGTGGTTGGGTAGGGAACTCTGCTAATCTTAGCTGGGGATCATTGGTTGGTAGGGAATTGACCCCCCAGCTAAGTCTAGTTGGTCTAAGATGGTACTACCTACTTAATAATGATAGAACAAGCAACTTGAAGTTCAAAGACATAAAGGTTTTTTAAAGTTGATTAAAAAGTCATAGTTGTACTACTGTTTTTACAGTGCTTAATTTTGTTTTTGATAGCTACAACACAAGATAACCTTGATGATAAACTTAGGAAATTTGAAATTCGTGACATGATGGGACTAACAGATGATAGGGACATATCAGAAACAGTAAGTGAGACCTGGAGTACAGATGTCTTGGGAAGTGACTTTGACCCTAACATCGATGAAGATCGCTTGCAAGAAATTGCAGGTAACTGCTATTTAATGTCTTGGGAAGATTGATGTTTAGTTATTCATATCTAGCTACCTATCATGGGAAGGAGTGTTAGTGGTCTGACAAATGTGTATGTGTTAGCATCAATTGGGATACTGTGATAACTGTGGAACAAGGAAGTTGGGTACTTTTTTCTAGGTAGTGTTTTCCCTTTCTACATTTAATCCCATCCTCTCTCCAGACCCCCCCAAAAAAGAAAAACCAGTCTTTTGAATTAGCTTCTGGTCAAGTCTTGTTTGCAGGACATAGTACATGTTTTTAGTCTGTCTTTGATTAGTAAGTATATTCTCCTTTTGAGACTAAACACCTTACCTTAAGGTGAAAATTCATACAGATTATAGCCATAAAACCTTTCAGAATAGCATGATATTGATATTCTCTAAAATAGTGAATTAGCCTCTGGAAGAACTCAAAAGGTAACGATATTTTTCTTCTTTTTTTTCTTTGTCAAATTTATTGAGGTACAATTTATATATATTAAGATTTACCCTCTTTTGGATTTTTTTTTTTTGAGTTGGAGTCTCACTCTGTGATGCAGGCTAGAAAGGGCAGTGGCATGCTCCCAGCTCTGCAACCTCAACCTCCTGGGCTCAGGCAATCCTTCTGCCTCAGTCTTTTAAGTAGTTGGAACTGTAGGCACGTGTCACCATGCCCAGCTAATTTTAAAAAAATTTATTTTAGAGATGAGGTCTTACCACATTGTCCAGGCTTGTCTCGAACCCACGGGCTTAGGCAGTCCTCTCACCTCAGCCTTCCAAAGTGCTGGGATTATAGGCGTGAGCCACTGCGCCAGCTTTTGTATACTTTTCTATGAGTTCTGAAAGATTCTTACAATTTTGTAACCACCATTTTCATGTTCTTTATGTATTTAAAAAAATTTTTTTTTTTCTTGAGTTAGTCTCATTCTGTCGCCCAGACTGGAGTGCAGTGGCCACTCCCGGCCACTGCAGCCTCGACTTGCTGGGCTCCAGCGATCCTTCCGCCTCAACCTTCCAAGTAACCAGAACTACAGGCGTGCACTACCACGCCCAGCTAATTTTTTTGATTTATTGTAGAGATGAGGTCTCGCCAAGTTGCCCAGGCAGGTCTCGAACCAGCAGGCTCAGGCAATTCACTCACCTCGGTCTCCCAAAGCGCGGGATTACAGGCTGAGCCACCGAGCCCGGTTTATTTTTTTTTTAGAGACAGGATCTTACTGTTTTGCCCAGACTGAAGTGCAGTGGCCATAGCTCACTGTAACCTCAAGCTACTGGGCTCAAGCAATCCTCCCACCGCGGCCTTCCAAGTAGCTAGGACTAATAGGCACATGCCACCATGCCTGGCTAATTTTTAAATTTTTTGTGGAGATGGGGGATCTTGTTTGGTTGTCCAGGCTGGTCTTGAACTCCTGGCCTCAAGTGATTCCTCCCACCTTGTCCTCACAAAGTGCCATTTTCTTTTTAAATCATTGAAAACTTTAAACAAATACAAGAGAGAATGGTATCATGAACCCAAAGTACCCATTAGTCAGTGACAACAGTTAGACACATGGCCATTTTGTTTCATCCATTTTCCTACCTACTACCCTCTTCTCTTCTTTCTCCATTATGTTTTGGCAAGTCCCAGACATTATTTTATTTGTAATTATTTCATGTTATATCTTTAAAAGGTAACACATACTGGTAACTTTTTTACAAAATTTTTTTCATGCACTGAAGAAGAATTATTTTTTTATTACGCTTAATCAAAAGTAGTAGAGCCTTCTGAGATTCAGTATTTTTACCACAGATGTATGATAATGTTTAATACTTTCTATTTGTATTTTTAACTAGTGTAAATAGATTTCTTAATTGGTTTGCATTGCTTTGTTCCAGATGCCAGCGTAATATTGTTCTTGGCAGTAAGCTTTATTTGAGCAATAAGCTGTATTTGCAGTTGAATGCGTATTGTGAAGATGTGTATTTTCCTATGAATATATTTTATTGCTCTGAATAAATGGCTAATGTGCTAGAAGAAAACATATTTGGTCAATATAACTTTTCTGTGGTTAAATCTCTGTGAGTGTTTTTAATCCCTGTAGGGTTATAAATTTTAGAAAGATATTAAAGACTCTTCTAAAATCTACTGAAAAACCAAAGTGAAATGACCTAATAATGTGTGCCTTCTTCTCTGTGGAGAGTCACAGTGAACAGGAGGAAACTGATGAAAAGGAGGTTGTGCTGTTGTGGCCAAAGTGGGAACATTGTGTTTTTAGTGGTGTACTTGATTGAAGTTGTTCTGATCCTGGCTTCTTTTTTGTGGGTAGAGAGGTTTTGTTAGCTTAGTGTTTGGCCTTTGTTCATTATCACTGTACTTTCCATCAGCATCTTTGTTAATCCTTTGCTCCCTACTGGTTACACAGGTGCAGCAGCAGAGAACATGTTAGGCAGTTTGCTGTGCCTCCCAGGTTCAGGGTCAGTGCTCCTTGACCCCTGCACTGGTTCTACCATATCAGAGACAACTAGTGAAGCTTGGAGTGTAGAGGTATTGCCAAGTGACTCAGGTTAGTATGCTGTAATTGCTTCCTTTTTAATACACAAACGTTTTATATCTAAGGTATCCTAATTTTTATATTACATGCATTTTGTCAAATATATGTATGACAAGGGTGAGGCAATCACATTGCTAAGAATTTTACCTGGAAAATTAGTTAAGAACATTTTCTGTCCATTAAGAAAAAATATAATAATAAATAGCGTAGACTAAGATGGAAGGTACTTTCTGACAGGTGTTCAGTTATTTTGGAAGCAATTGCTTGTAACTTCTCAGGGTTCTGTGTGGGTCATTGAGTGCAGTATCTCCTACTAACTCATCACAGGATAAGTTTGGCAATATAGCTCAAATCCTGAGTGACTGACTGCCTGGTAAGCATTTATCACAGGGAAGAACTTGACCCTCTAAACATGTTTAATGTGTTTTTGAAATATGTTGAGATTGTGACTCTGTAGTCCTGAGGACTCTTTTGTGCAGTATTATTACAAATGTATATAAATTATTTTGTACTTCTTTTTTCTTATATATTGCATTTCTACTTTTTTTTTCTGATAATGAAAACACACCTTTGCCTTCAACTAAATGTCAACTTCCAGAATGCAGACTATAAGTAACTATATATCTGCATTACATTCTATCTGATTTACTTGGTTCAAGAATAACTAAGTGATCCCAGTATGTGTTTTATAATGTTAAAGCATTCAGATATGCCACCCTTGTCTAGAGACAAGTAGGGGCAATAGGATTAGCTTACCAACTATGAGTATTCATAGGAGTTACTTTTTAGGAAGTAGTTGATTTAATACTAAAGTGTTTCATACTCTTTTGTCCAGTTTACATGTTAACCAACAGCATACTCTGTAAGATTAGTGATCTTGAAACAGAGCTTTCATCTGTGCACAATGAACTGGCCTGTATTGGGATGAAAATCACATCTTTGACTTAACACTTATCTAACTAGCTTTGCTAACTTGCCCAGACTTAGCAATATGTTTATAGTGATTTCATTCTTGCCCTGGCAACTTTATTTATCTGGGTCACAAAAACTGAAATTGTGTGCCAACAGAGTCACTAATGTAACACCTCTTGCCTTCTGTTTAGAGGCCCCAGACCTAAAGCAGGAGGAGCGTCTGCAAGAATTGGAGAGCTGTTCTGGACTGGGTAGCACATCTGATGATACGGATGTCAGGGAGGTCAGTTCCCGCCCCAGCACACCAGGCCTCAGTGTTGTGTCGGGTATGTCTGTCTTGTTTTAAGGACTAGGGATTTGAAGGTGTTCACTCTCTTACCCCTTATTTATAAAGTTGATACAGAGAGATACATTTTATTTAAGAGCTGTGTAATTTTTAGGAAACAAAGTTATTTCCATTGCATCTTAAATCTTTGAGAACTTAATGTGTGACTTTAAAGAACCTGTTAAAGTAATTGGCAAACAGACCCCTTTACAACTCTTCCCTTTACAACTCTTCCTGTTCTTAGTAGCCTCTGCTTATTATTATTATTATTATTTATTTTTTTTTTTTTGAGTTGGAGTCTCACTCTGTCGCCCAGACTGGAGTGCAGTGGCCGTTCCCGGCCACCGCAGCCTCGACCTGCTGGGCTCCGGTGATCCTTCTGCCTCAGCCTTCTGAGTAGCCGGAATTACAGGCACGTGCTACCACACCCGGCTAATTTTTTGATTTATTGTAGAGATAAGGTCTCGCTGCCCAAACAGGTCTCGAACCTGTGGGCTCAGGCAATCCACTCACCTCAGCCTCTCAAAGACGCCATGTTACAGGCTGAGCCACCGAGCCCGACTGCCTCTGCTTATTATATTTAGATACCACATGATAATTCTGATTATGTTGTGTAAAGCAAAGTAAGTATATTTAAGCAATAGTACAATAAAGGGTATAATACTAAACAATTTGCATGTACAGAACTGGTACACATAAAATTTGAGAATGTTTAAATTTCCCCAAACCTGTTATACTTTTTGTGTGATTATTTTGTTCTTCTTGCTGTTTATTTTTTTAATTAATTTTTTTTAAGGCATAAGTGCTACCTCTGAGGATATTCCCAATAAGATTGAAGACCTGAGATCTGAGTGCAGCTCTGATTTTGGGGGTAAAGATTCTGTTACTAGTCCAGACATGGATGAAATAACTCATGGTAAGAAGGGGAAATAAGGATGATCACAACCATGGTTAAAACTGGTACTCTTACACATTGCTGGTGATAACATCAATTGGTATAGCATTTGATGTATAATTTGTCCTTATGTATTTAAAGCCTTAAATGTTCACATTCTAAATTTGGTTAAGTTAGTTCCACTTCTAGGAATCCATCATAAGGAAATAATTCCATGTATAGAGACAAGTCTTGTGCACAAAGATGTTCTTTATAACATGTATATTGGTAGAAAATTAGGAACAACTTAAAAATTGAAAAATAGAATGGCTAACAAAATTCTTATGTAACCATTTATTAGAATTTTGTAGCTATTTATTTATTTACCTTTTTGAGTCAGAGTCTCACTCTGTTGCCCAGGCTGGAAGGCAGTGGCATGCTCGTAGCTGTTGCAGCCTTGACCTGCTGGGCTCAGACAATCCTTCTGTCTCAGCCTTCCAAGTGACTGGAACTACATGTGTGTACCACTGTGCTGCCTAAATTTTTTTTTTTTTTTTAGTTGGAATCTCACTCCATCACTCAGGCTAGAGTGCAGTGGCACTCTCATGGCCATCCCAGCCTCGACCTGCTGGGCTCCAGCTATCTTTCCACCTCAGCCTTCCAAGTAGCTAGAACTACAGGCATGCGTTACCACACCCGGCTAATTTTTTTATTTATTGTAGAGATGAGGTCTCACCAAGTTGCCTGGGCTGGTCTTGAACCCATGGGCTTAGGCAATCCACTCACCTTGGCTTCCCAAAGTGCTGAGATTACAGGCTGAGCCACCAAGCCTGGCTCCGGCTAATTTTTTAATTTATTGTAGAGCTAAGGTCTTGCCATGATGCCCAGGCTGGTCTCAAACCCCTGAGCTCAGGCAGTCCTCTCACCTCTGCTTCTCAAAGTACTGGGATTACAGTTGTGAGCCACCATGCCTGGCTGTAGCTATTTATTTAGTTGCTTTAGAGAATATGAAATAACTTGGAGAAATACCTAGAACATATTATGTGGAAAGTTTATTTTATAGAATTTTATATACAAGATAATACAATGTTTAATAACTTATGCATAGGGAAGGAACTGAAAGAAATGCTAACAGTGTTTTTATATGTTATGTAGTGGGTTTTGAGGTCCTTTTTTAAAATTGTTTTTTTGGTTCTAAACCAGAGTTTTTTAACCTCAACACTATTGACATTTTGTTCTGGGTAATTCTTTGTTGTAGGTGCCTGTCCTGTGCATTATAGGATGTTTAACAGCATCCCTGGCCTCTACCAGTAGCATATACCCTTCACCCTTGGGATTGTGACAACCAAAAATGTCTCCAAACATTGCCAAATGGTCCCTTGAGGGGTAACATAACAACCAATAGAGAACTGCGGTTGTAAACCAGCAGTCTTATAGTGTGGTCTCCATGGACCACTCAAGACCCTTTGAGGCGGGTGAGAGGGATAGGAGGTAAAAACTATTTCCATAAAAATGTTATTGTCCATCGTCACTGTGGTGACATTTGCACAAGCAAAGATGGATGAAATTTGCTGTGGCCTTCACATAACACAATAGCACCAAACTTTATAGCAGTTGTTGTATTCTTCACTCACAATTTATTTTATTTTTTGGGTCGAAGTCTCACTCTGTTGCCTAGGCTGGAGTGTGATGGCATGCTTGTGGCCTTTGCAGCCTCTACCTGCTAAGTTCAAACTGTCCTTCCGCTTTAACCTTCCAAGAATTAGTAGCTGAAACTTTAGGCACGCACCACCACACCTGGCTGATTTATCTTTATTGTGGAGACGAGGGTTCACCAGGTTGCTCAGGGTGGTCTCGAACCCTCAACTCAGGCAGTCCTCTTGCCTCCACTTCCCAAAGTGCTGAGATTACAGGCGTGAGCTACCATGCCTGCCTTCACTCACACTTTAAAAAGAAAAAAAGTTTTACTTATGAATGCCCTTAATGAAGCAGTAAAAATTGTTTAATTACATACATCTCAACCTTTGAGTACGCATTTTTTAGTATTCTTTGTGAAGAAATAGAAAATACCCCTATTGTATTTCTGCTGCATTCTAAGATAGGATGAGATGCTTCAAATAAAAGCAATTGTACGATTGAGTTGTTAGCTTAACAAGCCAGATTTTGTTTCCTTTTGTTTATTTTTCATGAAATATCTTTTTTTTTTTTTTTTTGAGTTGGAGTCTCACTCTGTCGCCCAGACTGGAGTGCAGTGGCCGCTCCCGGCCACCGCAGCCTCGACCTGCTGGGCTCCGGCGATCCTTCCGCCTCAGCCTTCCGAGTAGCTGGAACTACAGGCGTGTGCTACCATACCTGGCTAGTTTTTGATTTATTGTAGAGATGAGGTCTCGCCAAGTTGCCCAGGCGGGTCTCAAACCCGCGGGCTCAGGCAATTCACTCACCTTGGCCTCCCAAAGCGTGGGATTACAGGCTGAGCCACCAAGCCCGGCCGAAATATCATTTTTACTTGAAAGAATGACTGACAGACAAACTGGTTTGCATGAGTATATACATGGATATTTTACGTTTTCTCAATAATGAACAAAGTAGCACTTCAAGAAAAACAACTAATGAAGTAGAATTTGTTGCTAGTAATAAAATTTAAACTTCCAGATGAGAATTAGAATTTTGGAAACTTGCATCTATCTACTTGAGCTTGACAGTTTCCTTTTATTTAAAGACTTCTCTGGTGAGATTGGTGGTGATATCAAGAATGTGATTTTTATATTACATGATAAAATGTGTCAACATTTGGAAAATATGCACATCTGGTTGAAACAATATTTTCTAAATGATCAGTGCATGATGTTATGAAAATCAGACATACTCATGTCTTTTACTCAAAAGATTCATTCAAAGTACAAGATAGACCAATTCATTTTAATGTAACAGTACAGAAGGTTCATTGATTTGGTTTCAAATTTCATCTTGTATCTAACCTTTTTTTGTTTTTTTTGAGTTGAAGTCTCACTCTGTCACCCTGGAGATAGCTGGAGAGCAGTGGCATGATCACGGCCACTGCAGCCTTGACCTTCTGAGCTCAGGCGATTCTTCTGCTTTAGCCTTTCAAGTAGCTAGAACCACAAAAAAACCCACAAAAATCTGGCCTCACACAGATATGTAACTGGAAAAGAGACACTATGTTAATAGCCTTCTCAGAAAATTGTGAATATCCTTCTTTGATACTCTACCAAATTTTGACAAGTAGTAGTTTTTTAAAGGTTTGCTACAAGCCAGGCATGGTGACTCACACCTGTAATCCCAGCATTTTGGGAGGTGGAGGCGAGAGGATTGCCTGAGTTCAGGGTTTCAAGACCAGTCTGGGCAACTTGGCAAGACCTTATCTCTACAATAAATTTTTTTTTTGAGTCAGAGTTCCAGCTACTTGGAAGATTGAAGTGGAAGGATTGCCTAAGCCCAGCAGATCGAGTCTGCAGTGAGACTCCGACTCAAAAAAAATTTAAACTTCAGTTTTAATTTCTAATATAGTCAATATTAATATATATAACCAACATAAACAAAAGCTTTTAGTGACAAATAATTTTTAAGGTGTCCTGAGACCAAAATTTTGAGAAACCAGTATTCTAAGTTATCTCTTTTTTTTTTTTTGAGTTGGAGTCTTATTCCATCACCCAGGCTGGAATGCAGTGACACACTCAGACTGGACTCTGGTGATCCTTCCGCCTCAGCTTCCAAGTAACTGGAACTACAGGCTATCACTCCCGGGTACTAAGTTATCTTTTATAATGATACAAACTATAGAACAGAAGGAAAACTCAAAAAGCGTAATAATATTATCATTCATTATAATACAGTTTCATACTAAAAAAGTTTAGATTTAACAGTTTCTTTTTTTGTACTTGAAAGTTTCAGCCGGGCTTGGTGGCTCAGCCTGTAATCCCACGCTTTGGGAGGCTGAGGTGAATGAATTGCCTGAGCCCGCGGGTTCGAGACCTGCCTGGGCAACTTGGCGAGACCTCATCTCTACAATAAATCAAAAATCAGCCGGGCGTGGTAGTGCACGCCTGTAATTCCGGCTACTCGGAAGGCTGAGGCGAAAGGATCGCCGGAGCCCAGCAGGTCGAGGCTGCGGTGGCCGGGAGCGGCCATTGCATTCCAATCTGGGTGACAGAGTGAGACTCCAACTCAAAAAAAAAAAAAAGAAAGTTTCAGCCTTTGCATGCTTACTATTTTATTTTATCCCTTTGTACTCGGAGATATCTCACAGATCAACTACAAGCAACTCGACCATACTTTTTCGAAATAGGCAAAAATGCATCACTTCATATTAAATAGTATAGCATTGGAACCCATTATTTTATTGTAATGATATTTGACTTATAACGGAATTTTGGACATTGAGCAACTTATTTATGACAAAAAAAATCAAAATTTTCTATCTTATATTTTTCTAACGTGTGGTAGCAGGTGAAACAATCACCAACATGTATTGCAATTTCATTGATACATGTTGTACAATAGTAATTTGTTTGATGTTTTCCACTTGGTGTTTTTCTATTTGAGCAAACAGTGCAGTCTCGATTTCTTCCTCCCACATTAATAATACATAATTTATTGTCCAGTTCGTCATTTGAAGATGATGTGAAAGGACGTACTCATGATTTCTGAAAACCACTTCTCCACTGATTGAGCATATCTCATTATATATTCCATATCTTTACTTGCTTTTTCATGCAATTTGGATGGAAAACTTCAAGGAAGCATACATTTTTGAAAAATTTGTACTTGCATGCATTTGTCCTATGTGATCTCCGACAATCTCTTTGTGTCCCTTGAGAGTGGACATCTGAGTCTTTTGCTAGATTTACAATGTCTCTCAGAGGGGACATCCTAGTGCAAAGGGTTAATATTTGTTTTGGTTGTTTAGACATATGCTTAGAGGAATCATCTTTTACTGTGTAGCTTAAAATGGAGCACTTTTGAAGTTAGAGTTTGTTTTGTGATATAGTATTAATTTTTCTTACGGGTTCTTTTTAAAAGTAGGTCATTTGCTGAGAATAGTATTAGAATTTCATATTTTACAGCTTTTCATTTTTGCCCTGGCTGTGGATAGTGTTGCCCCTATATGTTGATAGGTGAGGGAAAGGTGAAGCTCAGGGATGCTGTAGCATTCAAATGTTTTGATGGCTTAGGTTTTCTGGCTCAGTATTTGCACTAACCATAATAGCATTTGGCCATTAGAAGTAACAAGCATTTGTGCCAGGCTTGGTGGCTCAGCCTGTAATCCCGTACCTTTGGGAGGCTGAGGTGAGTGGAATATCTCCCGCGGGTTCAAGACCCGCCTGGGCAGCGAGACCTCATCTCTACAATAAATCAAAAAATCAGCCGGGCATGGTAGTGCATGCCTGTAATTCCAGCTACTCGGAAGGCTGAGGCGGAAGGATCGCCGGAGCCCAGCAGGTGAGGCTGCGGTGGCCGGGAGCGGCCACTACACTCCAGTCTGGGCGACCGAGTGAGACTCCAACTCAAAAAAAAAAGACCCGTTGTAATTCCCAATAACACACATCACTTCTGCACTTAAAAAAAAAAAAAAAAAAAAAAAAGAAGTAACAAGCATGTAGATGCTAGACCACTTAAATGTAATGAAAATCCGTGTATGAAGATAAAGAAGTGTAAAATTAATTTTAAATAATCAGAATTTGATATTTGTCAAGTTTTTTTTTTCTGGTATTCCTCTCAAGTTCTAATTGATCAAAAAACAAAAACTCAAAGAACACTTAGAATCTTTTTCACTGTGCTGAAACTCTCCCTGTCCTGGGTTCTGGCTTGATCTCATAGTTTGCCTTCCTGTTTTAGGTGCCCAGCAGCTGACCTCTCCTCCTTCTCAGTCAGAGTCTTTGCTGGCCATGTTTGATCCACTGTCTTCACATGAAGGTAAACTCGTGAAATGAACTCTTTTACTCTTATCATAGACAGAAGAAAGAAACCAAACCCCTTTGTTAATGCCTTTGTTCAGTTAGTTGTGTTTCAGTTACAAAACTTTTTTTCTGTGTTGCAGGGCCCTCTGCTGTGGTAAGGCCTAAGGTTCATTATGCTAGGCCATCACACCCACCACCAGATCCCCCAATACTAGAAGGAGCTGTGGGAGGAAATGAGGCCAGATTGCCAAACTTTGGTTCCCATATTTTAACTCCAGCTGAAATGGAGGCATTCAAGCAAAGGCATTCTTACCCGGAGAGGCTAGTTCGAAGCAGGAGCTCTGATATAGTATCTTCTGTCCGGCGACCCATGAGTGACCCCAGCTGGAACCGACGTCCAGGAAATGAAGAGCGAGAACTTGTTCCGGTCGCGGCCACTGGTGCTACTTCTTTGGTGGCTGCACCTCACTCATCATCTTCGTCCCCGAGTAAGGACTCCTCAAGAGGCGAGGTATGGGACACAGGCCGTGTAGAATAATTTGCGAATTGTGTTCAGCTTTAATGTTCTGTCTGCCTAGTTCTCTTGATATCTGAAATGAACATGAAATATATAAATCTAGAATTAGTAACTGGGCGCAGTGGCTCACACCTATAATCCCAGCACTTTGGGAGGCTGAGGTGGAAGGATCACTTGAGGCCCGTTGATTTTTATTTAAAAAACTTTTTTTTGAGTTGGAGTCTCACTCCATCACTCAGGCTGGAGTGCAGTGGCATGCTCATGGCCACCCCAATATCGACCTGCTGGGCTCTGGCGATCCTTCTACATCAGCCTTCTAAGTAGCTGGAACTACAGGCATGCGCTACCATGCCTGGCTAATTTTTTTTATTTATTATAGAGATGAGGTCTCTTCAAGTTGCCCATGCTGGTCTCGAACCCATGGACTCAGGCAGTCCACATGCCTTGGCCTCTGTAAGTGCTGGGATTACAGGCTGAGCCACCGAGACCGGCCTGATGCCAGGCGTGTGAGATCAGCGTGGGCAACAAAACGAGACCATCTCTAGAAAAAATAGGAAAAAAAAATTAGCCAGGCACGGCAACATGCACCTATAACCCTAGCTACTTGGGAGGCAGAGGCAGGAGGATCACTTGAGCCCAGGCGTTCAAGGCTGTGGTGAGCCGTGATTGTGGCACTGTACTCCAGTCTGAGTGATGGAGTGAGACACCAACTCAAAAAAATTTTTTTTAAATAAAAATAAACTGGCTTCAAGAGAATTAAGGATGAACAGTAGTCTTGTTTAAAGAAGATTTGTCAATCTCATATTCCCAGGACTATAACCCATAGGAAGCTTATACAACTTTGATTTTGTAGTAAAACAATCTTGCATTTTTATGACACTTTTAACTTTCTCCAAGCATTTTTGTATGTGATTTCATTTAAACCTCACAGTATCCCCCCTGAAATGGTTAGATGACTATTATTTTTTTATTTTGAAGCAGCCTTAATGGTACAAAAATATTGGAAGTACAATAAAAACGCTTTCTCCCCATTTGAGAGCAAGTTTGCCAACCCAATGCTCTATCACCTTTGAATACTTTAGTATAAGTTTCCTACAAACAAGCACATTCTCTGCATATCATAGTACAACCATCAATGTCAGTAAATGAATATTGATACATTACTACCAGCTACTTCTCATACCCCATTCATGTGTTCCCAGTTGTTCATGTAACATATTTTATAGGAATGGGATCCCATTTAGGTTGCTTTCAGTTGTCATGTCTTTTTAGTCTCTTTCAGTCTAGAAAAGTTCCTCAGTTTTTTCTTGACTTACATAACCATGATACCTTTGAAATTTCTATTATATCCCTCAATGTGGGTTTATTTGATATTTTCTTATGATTAGATTCAGTTTATTCATCTTTGGCAGGAATATCACTAAAATGAAACTGTGTTCTTTTAATTGCATCCTGTCAGGTAGCACAGTTTTAATTTTTTAATTTGTCCCCTTACTGTTGTTTATTTGGCTCATTTGATGAAGGTGTTGTCTCTAAGCTTTGCCACTGTGAAGTTACTGTTTTTCCCTTTATAATTTTTTTTTTTTGAGTCAGAGTCTTAGTCTGTCGTTCAGGCTGAAGTGCAGTGGTATACTTGTGCCTACTGTAGCCTTGACTTCCTTGGCTTAGGTGAGCCTTGCACCTCAGCCTTCCAAGTAGCTGGAACTACAGGCGCACCAACATGCCTGGCTAACTTTTTGATTTATTGTAGAGATGAGGTCTCACCAAGTTGCCCAGGCTGGTCTCAAACCCCTGGGCTCAGGCAATCCTCTCTGTTTTTTTGTTTTTTCCTTTATAATTAGTAGTATTTGTGTGTGTGTGTGTGTGTGTGTGTGTGTTTGTGTGTGTGTGTTTGTTTTTTCCTTTATAATTAGTAGTATTTGTGTGTGTGTGTGTGTGTGTGTGTGTGTATGCGCCCGTGTGTGTGTATGCACGCGCAGGACCTTGAAAATATGTAACCATCCTGTTTATCATCCTATTTTTAACTTATCTATTTGTTAATTATATCCAGGGTCCCATGATTTTCTATTTTATTCAGTGGGTTTGTCACTATCATTTATTTATTTATTTATTTTTTTTTGAGTTGGAGTCTCACTCTGTCGCCCAGACTGGAGTGCAGTGGCCGCTCCCGGCCACCGCAGCCTCGACCTGCTGGGCTCTGGAGATCCTTCCGCCTCAGCCTTCCAAGTAGCTGGAATTACAGGCATGCGCTACCACGCCCAGCTGATTTTTTTTTTTGGATTTATTGTAGAGATGAGGTCTCGCTGCCCAGGCGGGTCTCGAACCCGCGGGCTCAGGCAATCCACTCACCTCAGCCTCCCAAAGGCGCGGGATTACAGGCTGAGCCACCGAGCCCGGCTTCACTATCATTTATTTTAAAGTCCAGTTGTTCCTGATTTGGCCAGCTGGAGCTCCTTCAAGCTGGTTCCTGAATTCTTTTGACATGCCACTATTATTCTTTGATTATTTCTTTGCTTTCTGGCACAAGATATTACAAGCTTATATTGTACTTTATCTGCCCTGATCCTAGAACCAGCTATTTTTCCAAAGAGCTTTTGTTCCTTTTATTGAAAAATGTTGTTTTAGAATTTGAGATCTGGATACAGTATTCATTGCTGCAGGAGTGTTGCTCCCATTGGAAAGAGCTAGGGAGTGTGTGTGTGTGTGTGTGTGTGTGTGTGTGTGTGTGTGTGTGTACACTTATTTCTATATCTATCTGTATACATAGAGAGAACCGCGTTTACACTGATGCATTCTATTCCAGAAAAACAGTTTATCTTCCTTTCTCTGTTTTTGACTCCCTTTTCCTACAGTGAGAAACTTGCTTTCATTATTCTTCCTCTGTGTATTTATTTGATCACTCCTACTGTATGTAATGTTTCCTATCTCCATGGCTAACTCTTATGTATCACTGGTGCCCTAAACTCTCTGCTAGGATTCTGATACTTCATTCACTTGGATGCCCTTCGAGAATGTTTTTTTTTTCTTTTTTAAGTTGGAGTCTCACTCTGTCGCCCAGGCTGGAGTGCCGTAGCATGCTCAGGGCCAACCCAGCGTTCATCTGCTGTGCTCCAGTGACCCTTCTGCCTCAGCCTTCTGAGTAGCCGGAACTACAGACTTGTGCTATCGCACTTGGCTAGTTTTTTATTTTATTGTGGAGACTAAGTCTCACCAAATTTCACGGGCTGGTCTCGAACTCACGGGCTCAGGTAATCCACTTACCTCAGCCTCCCAAAGTGCTGGGATTACAGACTGAGCTACCGAGCCCAGCCTGAGAACGTATTTTTAATCCCTGTTTTATAGATGAAAATAATGGAAATTAAGTGATTTGTCCATGGTCACATGCTAAGTAAGCTAGTTAAGGAATTAGGTCCTTGCCCTTTGACATGTCTTAATGATAACTTAGTATAATTGGTGATCAAAACATGAACTTTGAAGTTGTTTAGGTCTAGGTGTGAGTCTCAGCTGTGCCATACATAGGCTATGTAACTTTTGAGGAAGATGAAGAGATTACCTTTCTGTGTGTGTGTGTGTGTGTGTGTGTGTGTGTGTGTGTGTGTGTGTGTGTGTGAGTGTTTCAGTTGGAGTCTCACTCTTTCTCCTAGGCTGGAGTGCAGTAGCATGCTCATGGCAACTGCAGCCTCAACCTGCTGGGCTCATGCAATCCTTCAGCCTCAACCTTCCAAGTAGCTGGAACTACAGGCCCGTACCACCACACCCAGCTAATTTTTTGATATATTATAGAGACGAGATGTCGCCTAGTTGCCCAGGCTGGTCTTGAACCCCTGGGCTCAGGTAATCAGTCCTCTCATCTCATCCTCCCAAAGTGTTGGGATTATAGGCGTGAGCCACCATTCCCGGCTTAGATAACCTTTTTAATGTCATGTTTCTCATTTATAAAAAAGACTTAGTAATAGGATTTATCTGCTAAGGCTACTATGAGGATCAGTGTTTGGCACATGGTATACAACCAGTTTTATTATTACTACTGCTACCATCTCTATTGCCCTTCTAGAGTTTATTTGTACTGCATTTACTCATTCCATAATTAGTGGCTGGGCGCAGTGGCTCACAACTGTAATCCTAGTACCTTAGGAGATGGAGGCAAGAGGATTGCCTGAACCTAGGGGTTCGAGACCAGCCCGGGCAACTTGGTGAGACCTCGTCTACAATAAATCAAAAAACTAGTCAGGTGTGGTGGTGTGCACCTGTAATTCCAGCTGCTTGGAAGGCTGAGGCGGAAGGATTGCCTGAGCCTAGCAGGTCGAGGCTGTGGTACGTGTGATTATGTCACTGCACTCCAGTCTGGGTGACAGAGTGAGACTCCAACTCAAAACAACAACAAAACAAACAAACATTATTTTTATTGAGTGCCCACTACACGCCAGTCTCTGTATTAATCTTTTATTAACCTACCCTTGTATTAAGGTTTACTAACCTACTCTTAAGCAGATGATAGTGTAGTATTTACAAGGTGTACTTCCATGTTCTAGAAGTCACCTACATAGCATTAAGAACAGCTTTGCTTTAAGACAAACATGACTGGCTTTTGTATTTCAAAGACTGACTGAAATCTTTTTTATAGTAATTTATTCTGGTGCCCAACTCCAAATAAAGCATCAAACTTTTTCTACAGACTGAAGAGCGCAAAGATAGCGATGATGAGAAATCAGACAGGAACAGACCTTGGTGGAGAAAACGTTTTGTTTCAGCCATGCCTAAAGGTAATTTTATCAAATATTAGAATGTTGTATTAGTAACAAGAAGTAAAACCCAAAATCTTTTTCAGAGAGACAATATCTCAACTTCTCTTTGAGACTTGCTGGGCCTAAGTGTCTAGCCATTCTGAGGGTGTAGCAAATGGTTTCACTCAGATGAATGCTAAGGTAGAGCTTTAGAAATTTTCTTGTTCTTTGCAGGTAGTGCTTTCATAAATGGAAGTCATGCCTGTCACTATTGTTTAAATATCATATTCCAATGAAGTTAAACATGTAGGACTTTTGACCATATGTATTGCTATTATTGCAGGAAAATGGGATGCTACTTATAATTAAAAATTGAAAATTCATCCTTTACATTCCTGGAATAAATTAAAGCTTTTTATGTCTATGTTCTTTGGGAATGCTTATACCTAAGTATTAGTGAGTGTTTATTTTGGAAAGTAGTTGTATAAAAGTGTTTCTTTTTTGGTGTATAGCCTGGCATCATGTGAGTTGGCAAAAGCATCTCTTCCTGAAAGGAGTGATCATCCAGGAGTAAAGCTAGGGACTTCTTCCAAAGGCCTCTTCTCAGCACTGTGGCGCTCAGGAACTGAGGAGAGCTGCTTTCACCCCATACTCAAGCCCACTTGTTAAGGGAAGAGAGAATGAAGCTAGCTTTGAATGTGTTGTTTTGGAGCACAATGGTTTTGACTTAGACCTAATAGATTCCTGTGAAATCATTCTTTCTATGACAGATGACTTCAAGGCAGATTCTGAAAGCTACTTTAAGAACCTTCAATGATATTTTAAGAATGATTGTCAGCTGACACTTGGGATTTCTTAGCTTTTAAACTTTTCAACCTCCTTTCACTTAGAAATGTTGGCACACCAGTTAACTTCCAAGTAGTGCAGTATGTTATATGTCACACTACTGACTTTATTTAATTTCCAGCTCCTATACCATTTAGAAAGAAAGAAAAACAAGAAAAAGACAGAGATGATCTGGGGCCTGACAGATTCTCAACACTCACAGGTTTGTAGACCTATGGACTTCCTGGCTCCTTCATTCCCAGAGCACATATTTCATAACACTTTTTCTTGGGTGTCATAAGCGTTGCCTTTTTAGAAGAGTGTGTCTGTGTGTGTACAGTGGGGAGTATGTTCTTCATAGCTCTGTGGTTTCCAATTGGCAGCCACGGTGAATCTCAGTGTGCTCTTCCTGCAGACTGCCACCACCATCATCATCCTCATTATCATAACTTCTGTTTATGATGAGGCCCCTGATCCTGAGCCTCTAGGCATACCCTACAACTCGACATCTAGTGGGATGATGACATACAGTGCCTTTTAGGAAAGTGTGGTGATGGTTTTAGTGCTATGCATGCCATATCTTTGAATCATTGATTGAATAGTTTTCTCTAACATTTATCATAGAATTCTAAATTTATTTTCATCTATAGTTTGTACTAGATTATTCAGGGTCACAATGAAATTCTGTTTTACCTAATCATTTCTTTTTTTATGATAAAGTGTTTATTCAATATTATACCTGTCAGCCATTATAATAAAAGTTCTAAAACTTTACTAATTTTTTACAGCTTGAATCATTTTAGCAATGCTATCTGACCCAAGGAAAATACAACTAGGAGTTGGGATCTTACTTTGTTCAACATTTTTATTTCTGCAGCTTCTTTTTGGCACATGTACGTGCACTCTAAAAGGAGAGTTTGAGAGGTAGTGTTAATGACCCAACCTTGGGTTTGATAGCTGTGTAGTATTGTTCCCAGTGGCTGAAGAGCATCCAGAGGGAAGTTCATTTCTCATCTCTTCGTTTTTAAATCTTGATTTTAAGTAATGTTATTCTATCCTACGAAGTTAAAATGAAGATTTTTTTAAAATTAAAAAATTGGGTATGTTTCAAAAGAACAACCTCTTCAAAGGTTTCAGCATAGTATAGGTAGAATCCCATTTTAGTGTATGTTATTCTGATATCTAGTTCTTTATGTTTGGATGTATTTTCGTGTCCTAACATATACATCCTTGCTTTATTTGATATGGTGACTTTCCTGGAATAAAGGATTTTGAACAGAAGGAGATGTGCTTACAGGCCTTGGTTTCCTGCTGAGAGCCACCAGGGCTGTCCTATTCAAGCAGCAAATATTTATTGACTATCTGACTTATGCCGGGCACTGTGCTATGTGTAGTGGGTATTAAGTCAACTCACACTTGATCTCTCTTCATCAGGACCTTCCAGTCTGATTGGTGAGAGTCAGAAAGACATTGTCCTTTTGGCAAAGTGTTCATGTATCCTTACTACATGTTCCTAATGTTAGGAAAACACTCATGTTCACATGGTGAATTACTCTTAGTGGAATCTCATGTTTTTAAAATGTTGAATTAATAACTTTGGAGAAGTTGCACATTATTTTTTTACCTCTTTGGACAATACATTTTTTGGGGTTCTTGGTCCTGGGACTAGAAGCTAAGTAGAGTAAGTTTTTTCCATAAAGTAATTGATTTTCTTTGACTATGAGTCAAGCAATTTAGGTTCCCTGCTGGTCCAGAAATTTCTACCCAGTTCTAATTAAAGGCTCATTGAAAAGTTATCATTAAATCAGTTTTTAAATGTTATGAAAGGAAATTTCTTAACAGTATGCCCATAATCCTGCCACCTCAACTACTATCTTTTTTATGTTGTCTCCTAGTTGTGCTCCATATTTGTACATGGCCTTTTCCTGATTGAATTAGATTATGCATTTGACTTTATATTCTTTTTAAAAACATTTATTTTATAAGCCTCCTCCTAATTTCTACTAGATATGGTTGGGTTTTAAATCATATTTACTGAGTATAAGATAATCTATCATAATTCTACTAGTGTAAATATTCTCTTACTATTAGATTTTTTTTTTTTTTTTTGACTTGGAGTCTCACTCTGTCTCCCAGACTGGAGTGCAGTGGCCGCTCCCGGCCACCACAGCCTCTACCTGCTGAGCTCCGGCGATCCTTCCTCCTCTGCCTTCCAAGTAGCCGGAAATACAGGCATGCGCTACCACGCCCGGCTGATTTTTTGATTTATTGTAGAGATGAGGTCTTGCTGCCCAGGCGGGTCTTGAATCCACGGGCTCAGGCAATCCACTCACCTCAGCCTCCCAAAGGCGCGGGATTACAGGCTGAGCCACCGAGCCCGGCTACTATTAGATATTTAAATTGTTCTCAATTTTTTGTTTTTTGAGTTGGAGTCTCACTCTGTCTCCCTGACTGGAGTGCAGTGGCACTCTCACGGCCACCCCAGCATCGACCTGCTGGGTTCTGGTGATACTTCCACTTTAGCCTTCCAAGTAACTGGAACTATAGGTGCACGCTACCACACTCAGCTAATTTTTTATTTATTGTAGAGATGAGGTCTCGCCAAGTTGCCCAGACTGGTCTTGAACCCATGGGCTCAGGCAATCCATTCGCCTCAGCCTCCGAAAGTGCTGCGATTACAGGCTGAGCTACCGAGCCTGGCCCTCTTTTTTTTTTTTAAAGACAAGGTCTTGCTCTGTCACCCAGGCTAGAGTGCAGTGGTGTCATCATAACTCACTGCAAACTCTTGGACTCAAGCAGTCCTTCCACTTCAGCCTCCCAAGTAACTGGGACTATAGACATGCACCACCATGCCCAGCTAATTAAAAAAAATTTTTTTAAAGAGATGAGATCTTGCTATGTTGCCTACACTGATGTTTCTAATTTTTTTTTGGAATTGAAGCCTCACTCTGTAGCCCAGGTTGGAGTGCAGTGGCTCACTCACGGCTACCGCAGCCTTGACTTGTTGGTCTCAGGTGATCCTTCTGTCTCAGCCTTCCAAGTAGCTTCCACAGGTATTTGCCACCACACCTGGATAATTTTTTGATTTATTGTAGAGACAAGGTCCCACCAAGTTGCCCAGGCGGGTCTCGCACCCCTGGACTCAGACCATCCTCTTGCCTCCACCTCCCAAAGTGCTGGGATTATAGGCGTGAGCCACTGCGCCTGGCAGTGTTTCCAGTTTTTTTTACTATGAAGACAGTGCTCACAACTTTGTACATATCGCAGTTTTTTGTTGATTTAATTATTTTCCTGGGATAAAATTTTTACAAATGGTGTTAATAGAAATAAATGTTAAAAAGCAACATTCTAACTCTCACTATGTTTAACCAAAATGTATTATTCCTTTTTCACAGCCCTCAACAGCACTTGAAAGTAATAACCAAGGCTGAGTGTGGTAGTACATGCCTATAATCCCAGTACTTGGAAGGCTGAGGCAGGAATATCATTTGAGTCTAGCCTGGGCAAATAACAAGGCTCTGTCTCTTAAAAAAAAAAAAAAAAAAAAAAAGCAATAACCACAAAGTGCTCCCACTCCAAAACAAGATTCTAGATTCTGTAATGGTAAAGGTTTTATCAGTTTATATTTTGGAAAAGATCAGATTTTATTAGAATCTCTTATCATGAATTCAAATACCATTATAGCAGAAATACCAAGTTACTTTGGAAATCCTTTCACAGTCATCCTTTGGTGTACTGGAGAATTGGTTCCAGTATAATCTCCTACTCAAATTCACATATATTCAAACCCTGAAATCAGCCCTCCAGCAGCCATGTATACAAAAAGTTGGCCTCTGTATATGCTGATTTTGTATCTCACCAAAATAGTATTTTCTTTTTTTTTTTGAGTCAGAGTCACTCTGTTGCCCAGGCTAGAGTACAGTGGCATTCTTATGGCCACCGCAGCCTTGACTTGCTGGGTTCAGGCGATCCTTCCACCTTAGCCTTCCAAGTAGCTAGAACTGCAGATGTGTACCACCCTGCCCAGCTCATTTTTTTTATTTATTGTAGAGGCAGGGTCTTGCTATGTTGTGCAGACTGGTCTTGAACCCCTGGACTCAGGCAATCCTCTCACCTCTGCCTATCAGTGCTGGGATTACAGGTGTGAGCCACCATGCCCAGCCAAACTAGTATTTTTTTTTTTGAGTTGGAGTCTCTCTGTTGCCCAGGCTAGAGTGCAATGGCATGGTCACGGTCACTGCAGCCTCGACCTGCTGGGCTTAGGCGATCCTTCTACCTCAGCCTTCCAAATAGCTGGAACTACAGGCACATGCTACCATGCCCAGCTTAAAAACTAGTATTTTAAATCTACATTTGATTGAAAGGAAAAATTCATGTATAAGTGGAGCTACACAGTTCAGACTCATGTTTTGAAGGATCAACTATAGTTTACTACAATTTCACAGAGACATAAATACCAAATATTTGTATTATGGAAACCAAAGAGCCTATGAGCATGCTACTTAATTTCTCTATGCCTTGATTTCCTCTTCTGTAGCATAGGGTGATAAAATAGTATCTCCCTGTAAGGTTGTTTGGTGATTAATTGTGATAATCCATATAAAGGTGCTTAGTACAGTTCTTGGCACGTGGTAAGTGCTCAATAAATATTAGCTGCTGTTAATATTAGCTGCTATGAACACACAGACATACACACACACACACACACACACACACACACACAGTATCTAACCTAATGATTTTGATTTTTAAAAAATTTAAAAAAAATGGGATTCTACCAGAATGTGAGCATTTATAGTTACCTACTTGGCCTAGGTTTATCCTGGGAGTTTAAGCTTCCCTGTGGAATGTTACTTTGTCCTGTAGATCTATAGCAATTATTTGCTTTAACAGCCCAGTTAATTAATGACTACCACTTTCGACTCCAGGATAACATTTTGAATGTGCTGATTTTGTTGACAGAACAACAGTCCTGTCATTAAACAATGCTGCTTTTGTGATTGTGATAGGCCTTTTCTCTGTGCATCCCAGGTACAATTCCAGCACTCCCCAAGAATGTCTAGATTCTCTAGGAGTGCCTCTGATACCATTGCATGCACTAAAGGGCTCTGTTCCAGCAGCTTCAATGTCATGGTGAGATCTAGTGAGATAGAATATGCATATCTGTAGTTTTCAAATGTGACTTAGAGAGAGATTAATGAAGGAAGAATAGAGAACAATTTTAAAGTATTTAAAAAGTTTAAGTTTGAATAGTTCTTTTTTTCCTCCTTCAGCATGGAGATGTCTGCATAAATGAAGTCTGTACATGCATATAAAAATGCATTGTTGGAAGTTGTTAGCATGAGTTGATAATAACCATGATTTGAGTGTAAATATCTTAGAAATCTGTCATTCATTCAGTCTGCACTGAAATTTAACACTGTCATGCAGAATTCTGGTGATGATGAGAAAGTGGAGCTACTCTTCCCTATTTCCTGCTTTGGCAAGGCTCTCAGATCTAGAAATGGGATGAGTAGGCAGCTGCATGGTGCCTCTTAACATTGAGATATGTGCTCTTTTTGAGTCTTACCTCCTAATCCGCCTTTGGGATTATGCTGCTGGTGTCATACTAACATCAGAGTTGGTACAAACCAAAGGATCTATTTCTCTCACTCTCCTTTTCCCTGCAGATGATCCCAGCCCTAGACTCAGTGTGCAAGCTCAGGTTGCTGAGGATATTCTGGACAAATACAGGAATGCCATTAAACGGACCAGCCCCAGTGATGGAGCAATGGCAAACTATGAAAGTACAGGTGATGATCATGATAAAGATTTGAGTAGTAATTTTTATATCATAGTGATAAAAGTAATCTGAATTTAAGTAGCCTTTGAAAGAAAAAATAGCTAGAGGAACCAGTTTACTACCTCAAAGTTACAGACTTTATAAACAAATCAGATTAAATTGATATCCCTCTTTATACTCTAAGCCTGGGTACCCTCGAATGTTCAAGTGCCTTAGAGCTGTCATCCCATGAGTCTGGGGTTGTGAGCGTTAGTGGAAGCAGACTCTAAGGACAGACTATTCATTGCTGCTTGGCACTTATTTTTTAATGCGTCTCTTGATATATTATCATTGCTATAGACTACTTGATTAAAGTGTTTGAAGTTTTTTTCTTTTTTGCCAAAGAACTTTTACCTTAAGTCAATGCTAATATATTGTTGAGTTGTTCTGAATACCGACTTGTGCCAAAATACTCCAAATTAACCTGGTTATCCCTTTTCTGGGGGTGGGTTTTGTTTAGAGGTTATGGGTGATGAAAGTGCACATGATTCTCCTCGAGATGAAACGCTGCAGAACATCTCGGCTGATGATCTCCCAGACTCTGCGAGCCAAGCTGCTCACCCTCAGGATTCAGCTTTTTCATATAGGTATTTCTTTTACAGGGTTTGAGATCTGGGTTTGGACTTTTCAGTGCCATTGTAGTCAGTTCATGTGATTCATTGAATCACTTAATAAATATGTAAAGCAGAGATATAAAAATGAAATGCTGTTTTTTAGTGCTTCTTTTTGGTTAGTAAAATTTTTTTTAAAAAAAGAATGAAATGCTATTTACTAAGAAGACTTTGCCTCAGTTGTGAATGTCATGTATCAAATGCTGTAAGTCAGGCATTGATATGCCCACAAGAGCACATAAATAAATTTTTTTTTTTAAAGAATCAAGGTCTCACTCTGTTGCCTAGGTTGGAGTGCAGTGGTGTGATTAGAGCTAACTGCAGTCTCAAACTCCTGGGCTCAAGTGATCCTCCCTCTTCAGCCTCCCCAGTAGCTGGACTACAGGCGCATACCACCATGCCCAACTATATATTTTTATTTTTGTAGAGACAGGGTCTTGCTATGTTGCTTAGGCAGGTCTCAAACTCCTGGTCTCAAGTGATCTTCCCACCTTAGCCTCCCAAAAATGCTGGAATTACAGGTGTGAGCCACCATGCCTGGCCCACATAAGTAATTTAAATGAAACAAGCTGCAGTGCTCTGCCTATGCAAAGCTACCAGCCTGCATGAGACATTTTGAGGGAAGATAGAAGTAGGAGGTGGGCTTGGCTGTAGGGTCATTGATAACCCACTTCCTTCATAAGCTATTGGAGCCCTCTTAGTTTATTATCCTCCTCATTTCCTGGCATGTCTTTCCATTTCTTTTTTTTTTTTTTTTTTAGTTGGAGTCTCACTCTGTCACCCAGACTGGAGTGCAG
>NW_007248652.1:62141-65812 GCF_000164805.1 Carlito syrichta | reverse complement strand
GTCTCGAACCCGCGGGCTCAGGCAATTCACTCACCTCAGCCTCCCAAAGTGCTGGGATTATAGGCTGAGCCACCGAGCCCGGCTTGTCTTTCCATTTCTAATGGAGCTTGAGAAAGAAAATAACTTTGAGATCCTGAAATTTTGCCTTTGAGGAAACCTGTTTCCTCAGACAGGGAACATCAGTTTTAAGGCACTGTTCTCTCTTATGAACTTAGGAAATTTTCTCCCTCTCTTAACTTTTTATTCTAGAAATTTTCAAGCCTGTATAAAAATGAAAGAGTATAATGATGTACTTATTACCCAGATTCAACAGTTACTAATACATGACCAATATTGTTTCATATTTATTCCTCCTTTATTTTAAAGCAAACTCTAAATATCATATTATTTTATTTCTACAAATTATAAAGCTTTTAAAAATTATTTTCTACAGTAAAATTGGGCATTTTTATTTCCCATGACTTATTTTGCTAATAAATTCATCAAGTGACTTTATTGTTATGTATTTTATTAAAGTCTTTGCAAAGTGTCAGATATTTTATTTGGTCAGTTTGATTTCTAATTGACTTGTTTTATAGGAAGAAAAAAGATAGGAAAAGATTCAGAGCTAGTTAGATGAGATGCACAAGGGATAACCCTTCAGAGGGAGGAGCAAACTCTGGCCTGTTTGCTGAATTGTGTAACTCTTTGGGTGGCATGTTTGAACATTCTCAAGATGATTGTCCATGCCCGGCAGCACCAGAAAGAGCCACAAGCGCTGGCATGTAAAAGAAATGTGACCAGACTTGGTGGCTCAGCCTGTAATCCCAGCACTTTGGGAGGCCAAGGCGAGAGAATTGCCTGAGCCCGTGGGTTTGAGACCAGCCTGGGCAACATGGTGAGAACTCATCTCTACAATAAATAAATAAATAATTAGCTGGGCATGGTAGCAGGCACCTGTAGTTCTGGCTACTTGGAAAGCTGAGGTGGAAGGATTGTCTGAGCCCAGCAGATCAACGCTGGGGTGGCTGTGAACATGCCACTGCACTCCAGCTTGGGCGACAGAATGAGACTCCAACTCAAAAAAAAAAGAAAAAAAATGTGATGGTATCTCCCGTAAGAAGAGCTGCATTGTTGGAGAGGGCACCACTTTAATGAAGAGTGTTCAAGTAGAAAAGGAAACAGTTTTCCACTCAACACAAAAATCTTTCAAGCAATTGAGCAATAGAAAGGGCTTCTTGTCAGGCAGTGAGCTTGCCTTGTGTCAAGATCAGCATTTCTCAAGAAATATGATGGAGGGCATTCTAAATTTAAGTGCTGGGGTCAGGGAAGTTCTGATGATTCCTGTGGTCCCTCGCACTCTGGCATAATGTGCTTTTCTGATTCTCCTCATAGTACCTATCAGAGAAGTCAGCATATGATAAAAAAATAAAAAAGGATTTATTGTTTGGCTGAATCTGGTGACTTTACAGAATGGTCCTTGCCCAGAACACTTTTATTATCTTGCTTCTTGGGTAACTAGAAACCCTTTCTGGCTGGGCTCGGTGGCTCAGCCTATAATCCTGGCAATTTGGAAGGCCGAGCCAAGTGGATTACCTGAGCCTGTGGGTTCAAGACCTGCCCGGGCAACTTGGTGAGACCTTGTCTCTACAATAAATCAAAAACTAGCCAGGCGTGGTAGCGCGCTCCTGTAGTTCCGGCTACTTGGAAGGCTGAGGTAGAAGGATTGCTGGAGCCTAGCAGGTTGAGGCTGCAGTGGCCGGGAGCGTGCCACTGCGCTCCAGTCTGGGCAACAGAGTGAGACTCCAACTCAAAAAAAAAAAAAGAAAGAAACTCTTTCTAAGTAGGATGTCAGTAAATTAAAAACAATGGTTTTTTTTTTTTTTTTTTTTTTTTTGAGTTGGAGTCTTACTCTGTTGCCCAGGCTGGAGTGTAGTAGCACACTTGATGGCCACTGTAGCCTCAACCTACTGGGCTCAGGCGATCCTTCTGCCTCAGCCTTCCAAGTAGCTGGAACCACAGACTCGCGCCACCATGCCCGGCTAAGTTTTTGATTTATTGTAGAGATGAGGTCTCACCAAGTTGTCCAGGCTGGTCTCAAACTTGTGGGCTCAGGCAATCTTCTACCTCAGCCCCCCAAAGTGCTGGGATTATAGGCATGAGCCACCAGTTTTTTTTTTAATGACCATTTGGAACATTTGATTTCTGTGATAACATTTTTGTATGGTAAATATTCATATAATGTGTCCATATCTGGGTAAAGAAATTAATGTATTTTTTACTCCAGAGATGCAAAGAAGAAACTGAGGCTTGCTCTTTGCTCTGCGGATTCTGTTGCCTTTCCCGTGCTAAGCCATTCAACAAGAAATGGTTTACCAGACCATACAGACCCAGAAGGTAAATTGCCATGGGATTATTTTTTTAAGTTTTAATTTTTTAAGAGATGAAGTCTCAGTATGTTGCCTAGGCTGGTCTCAAAGTCCTGGGCTCAAGCAGTCCTCTCACCTCGGCCTTCTTAAATGCTGAGATTACAGGTGTGAGCCACCACACCTGGCCTATTTTTTTTTCCTGTATTTATAGGTTGAACTGTATGAAATTGCCAGTATTTAGGTGTTTAAGCTGTACAGCAATCCAATATGGTTCCATGTAATACATTTATATTCGTGTTACTTAAGGACACTTTGATCACTGATGTTTTATTATATTAAGTATTTTTTCATTGGGAGTGGCAATACAGCTTAGTTCTGATGGTATGTAACAATGCAATTGGTATCTTGAATGCAGAGATGTAATGTACAGCTTATGTAATTAAGCCCATAGAAATTCTCAATAATAACAGACTTCTTATTTTTTTATTTAGACAATGAAATTGTATGCTTCTTAAAAGTTCAAATAGCTGAAGCAATTAATTTACAAGATAAGAATTTAATGGCTCAACTTCAAGAAACAATGCGTTGTGTGTGCCGTTTTGATAATAGGACTTGTAGAAAACTGTTGGCGTCTATTGCTGAGGACTATAGGTAATATCCCCAGCCTATTCGACTTGTAAACCTGAGTTTTAGCTACAAGTGTTTTCATTGTGATCCTTATTTCAAAAATGAATCTATGCTTACTAAAAGTGCTTGGCTATGTTTTCATGTATATAGATTATTTTTAAAATTTTGTTTTTCTTGTGCTTATTCTTAAATTTTATTTTTAAAATGTGGGGTACAATTCAGAGTTGGGTACATACATGGTCAGCATACAGGTAAAGTGTGGGTATCCTTATTGATGTTATGTACACCACCCCCCAGCAGTGTCCCACTACTGCCAATCTCTTTTTTATAATATTATGATAAATGTTCAGGGTCCACTTATGAGTGAGTACATGTGGTACTCAGATCTTTGTTTTTGTGATAAATCACTGAGTGTTATAGATCCTAATTCCATCCAGGTTGTTGCAAAATTCATAATTTTGTTTTTCTCTTTTTTTTTAGATTAGAAAATATAGTTTATATAGCAAGTAAGTTAGAGAGAGAGGATATTCACCTTCCCAAGGTAGGGGAGGGTACCAAAGCTAGGAAACATGGGACCATAGCTCAAAGAGGCTCATGGCCCGACCAGAATTTAACAAAGCAATGGCCTTGTTTTTCTTTCTTTTTTTTTGATTTGGAGTCTTACTCTGTCACCCAGACTGGAGTGCAGTGGCCACT
>NW_007248652.1:58086-62079 GCF_000164805.1 Carlito syrichta | reverse complement strand
TGATTTTTTGATTTATTGTAGAGATGAGGTCTCGCCAAGTTGCCCAGGTGGATCTTGAACCCATGGGCTCAGGCAGTTCACTCACCTCGGCTTCCCAAAGTGCAGGATTACAGGCTGAGCCACCGAGCCCGGCTGTTGTTTTTCTTTATGACTGCATATTATTACATCGTGTAAATGTACCACATTTTCTTTATCCAGTCCACTTTCTATGGTCAGCATGGTTTCCATGTTTTTACTATTATGAATAATGCTACAATAAACATGTGTGGGCAAGTATCTTTTTTGTAGAGTGATTTGAGTTTCTATGGGTATATTCCCAGAAGGGGGATAGCTGGGTCGTATGGAAGGCTGATTTTTAGATCTTTAAGAAATCGCCACACTGTATTTTCCACAGAGGTTGTGTTAGTTTACATTCCCACCAACTGTGTAGAAGTGTTCCCTTTTCCCCAGATGTAGATCTCCAAACAACACATTTAGGTGTTTAGTCTAGACATGTAGTTATAAATGAACAACTCTTACTATTAAAGCAGTGCAGTTTACTTACCCTTTCACAAAAGCAGGTAAATGAGTATGCTGATATTGTGAGGATAGCTAGGATACCATTTTTCCTTTTTAAGGGGTGATAGAAAAGACTACTTTCCAGCTAGGCTCAGTGGCTCGGCCTGTAATCCCAGCACTTTGGGAGGCCAAGGCGAGTGGATTGCCTGAGCCCGCGGGTTCATATCCAGCCTGGGCAAGTTGGTGAGCCCTCTTCTCTACAATAAATCAAAAAAATTAGCTGGGCATGGTAGTGCATGCCTATAGTTCCGGCTACTTGGCAGGCTGAGACAGAAGGATTGTCAGAGCCCAGCAGGTCGATGCTGGGGTGGCTGTGAGTGTGCCACTGCACTCCAACCTGGGCGACTAAATGAGACTCCAACTCAAAAAAAAAAAAGAAAAAAGAAAAGACTACTTTCCTGAACCAGAGAAGCAGGAGTAGCCTTTGGGATTGCTACATTTTTTTTCTGCTGCCAATCTCCTGCTGATGTTTATGGAGAAAAATATAACTGAGGTACTTAGGCAGGGAGGAGACCTCAAGTCTTAGAAATGGACACTATAATGACGGTTACATTTAAACTAGAAGCAAGCAATTGGTGAAGGATGTTTAATGACCTAGTGACATGTAACCTGTATTTGTTATTTTTAGTCTGTTTCCTGTTAAATTTGAGGTATTATCAGAATAGAGACTGCTTCAATATAAGATAGACCAAGTATTCAAAGGGACTTAGTAACATTTAGTAAGTTAGGTAACGAAGTGTTCAGCCCAATAGATCTTCTTCCCAAACATGCAAAATGGATCTTGTTCTTTAGCTGGCAGCGTGATTTGTCCCCAAGACAGTTTTTTACAGCCTGACATGCCAGTTTGCAAAAACAAAGTCTGTGCAGTAATTTTTAAAAAAATAGTTAGGACTCTTTTTTTTGAGTTGGAATCTCACTCTGTCGCCCAGACTGGAGTGCAGTGGCCACTCCCGGCTACCACAGCCTCGACCTGCTGGGCTCTGGCGATCCTTCTGCCTCAGCCTTCCGAGTAGCTGGAATTACAGGCATGCTCTGCCATGCCCGGCTGATTTTTTTGATTTTATTGTAGAGATGAGGTCTCACCAAGTTGCCCAGGCGGGTCTCAAACCTGCGGGCTCAGGCAATCCACTCACCTCAGCCTCCCAAAGGCGCAGGATTACAGGCTGAGCCACCGAGCCTGGCTAGTTAGAATTCTTACTCTTCAAAGAAGGTATACTGTATATATTTGATGTCCTGAAAAGTATTTTTCCTTTTAGGAAAAGAGCCCCATATATTGCTTATCTCACTCGTTGTCGACAAGGACTACAGACCACACAGGCTCACCTGGAAAGGCTATTGCAAAGGGTTTTACGGGACAAAGAGGTAGCCAATCGATACTTCACCACTGTCTGTGTGAGGTTACTGCTTGAGAGCAAAGAAAAGAAGATCAGGGAATTCATTCAAGGTAACTCAGTACCTTTAGATTAAGCATCTCTTTAGCTGTATGATATTGGGAAGATTTGGACATTTTGTTTTGTTTTGCTAGTCTGTTCAAGTACCTACATGCCTTTAATACCCAATGGGCTAATCTGGTTTTGAATTCTTGGCTTCAAGTGATCCTCCTGTCTTAGCCTCAAGAAGTGCTGGGATTGCAGGTGTGAGTCACTGTGCCTGACCAGTTTTATGGATTCTTAATAATTAAACTTTGATGTCAAACCAATAATGTATTTCTGTATTGAATATATAGCTTACTTTAAAAATTGGGGAAATTGGTAATTTTTGGATCTATACCAATTTTCTTTTTTAAAACCAAACATTTTTTTTTTTTTTGAGTTGGAGTCTCACTCTGTCGTCCAGACTGGAGTGCAGTGGCCGCTCCCAGCCATCGTAGCCTCGACCTGCTGGGCTCAGGCGATCCTTCCGCCTCAGCCTTCCGAGTAGCCGGAATTACAGGCATGCGCTACCATGCCTGGCTGATTTTTGATTTATTGTAGAGATGAGGTCTCGCTGCCCAGGCGGGTCTTGAACCCGCGGGCTGCTTCTCTTCAGATCGCATAAATTTTTGCCTTTTTTTTTGGAGTTGGGAGTCTCACTCTGTCGCCCAGACTGGAGTGCAGTGGCCGCACCCGGCCACCGCAGCCTCGACCTGCTGGGCTCCGGTGATCCTTCCACCTCAACCTTCCGAGTAGCCGGAATTACAGGCGCGCGCTACCACGCCCGGCTAATTTTTTGATTTATTGTAGAGATGAGGTCTTGCCTGCCTAGGCGGGTCTCGAACCTGCGGGCTCAGGCAATCCACTCACTTCAGCCTCCCAAGGCGCGGGATTACAGGCTGAGCCACCAAGCCCGGCTAAATCTTTTGCCTTTTACAAACATTATTTTTATAACAAATCCCTTGCACTTAAACTTACACATATTTCTTACCTTTTCCTGATTTTAATTATCTACTTAGATATTTTCCTAAAATAAACCACACCCAAACACTTTGGCTTTGAGATCATGTCGTCTGCATAGCTAATAATTAAAATGATTTTTATAATTTGGTTTTTATAATTATTTGGATAGGCTTTATTAAGCTATTTAAAAATTATCATTTTACATTGGAGACTTTCAGAAACTCACAGCAGCTGATGATAAAACCGCTCAGGTAGAAGATTTTCTACAGTTCCTTTATGGCGCAATGGCCCAGGACGTCATATGGCAAAACGCAAGTGAAGAGCAGCTTCAGGATGCGCAGCTGGCCATTGAGCGCAGTGTGATGAACCGAATTTTCAAGCTCGCTTTCTACCCTAATCAAGATGGGGACATACTTCGTGACCAGTGAGTGCTTCTAGGTTGAGTGCCTAGATTAGACTATGTAGAATCTATTGGGTAGCCCCATATTTTAGGCAAGCAGTATACGGAACTTAGTATCTCTAGTAAAAGGAAATGCATTCATCCATTTGCTATTTTTTTTTTACCTGTCAGAGTTATATGATCAAAAAGAATGATGACACTCAACTTTTAGAGATGTGGACAGTTGAGCTAGAAATAGTATAAATTAGTATGGCCTTTGCTGTTCTGCCTCAAATATTCTTCTTTTTTCTCTTTTTTTTTAGTCAGAGTCTCACTCTTCACCCAGGATGAAGTGCAGTGGCTAATTTTTTGTTTGATTTATTGTAGAGATGATGTCTTGCCAAGTTACCTAGGCTGGCCTCGAACCCCTGAGCTCAGGCAATTTTTTCATCTCTTCTCCCAAAGTGTTGGGATTACAGGCGTGATCCACTGCACCTGGTCCTTTCTTTCCTTCTTCATGTGTTTAACTCTTGTTCATCCTTCAGAACCTTGACTCAAGTATTGCTTCCCTGGGGAAACCTCCCCTGACTAGGCTGCATCCCTGTTAGGGCTCTCTTCTCAGGCATGTGTGCCTTTCTTTCTTTTTTTTTTTTTTTTTAGTTGGAGTCTCACTCTGTCGCC
>NW_007248652.1:47078-57978 GCF_000164805.1 Carlito syrichta | reverse complement strand
ATTTATTGTAGAGATGAGGTCTCGCTGCCTAGGCGGGTCTCGAACCCGCGGGCTCAGGCAATCCACTCACCTCAGCCTCCCAAAGGTGCGGGATTACAGGCTGAGCCACCGAGCCCGGCTGCCTTTCTTTTTTTCTGAGTTGGAGTTTCACTCTGTCATCTAGGCTAGAATGCAGTGGCACACTCATAACCACCACAGCCTCGATCTGCTGGGTTTATGTGATCCTTCCACCTCAGCCTTCCAAGTAACTGGAGCTACAGGCACATGCTACCACACCCGGTTTATGCCTATGTGCCTTTCTTTAGCACTTTCCACAGTTGCCATTTGATATTTGTTTGAGTCATGATTTCTTGACTCACCACTACTGACATTTGGGGACAGGTTGTTCTTTGATGTGGGAGGCAGTCTTATGCATTGAGGGATATTTAGCCCACCCCTGGTCTCTACACACTAGATGCCAGTAGTACTTCACCAATTGTGACAACTAAAATGTCCCTTTGAGGGCAGAATTCTCCTGTTCTTGATTGCTGGTTTGTGTGACCATTTGATGAATGTTTTCTTCCTCACTGGATTGTTCCCTCCAGAAGAGCAGGAAATAATGCTTTTATTTACCACTCTCACAGCATCAAGCTCAGTGCTTGAATTCTAATTATACTCATTATTTATTTATTACAAATGAATAGAATTATATGTCGGGAATTATATGGTATGTGAGTTATATCTCAATAAAGCTGTTTAGAAAATTTAATCCTGTATAGAAATAATTTGGAATGGTAACATCAGTTATTTTTGAGTGATACTATAGAGGATTTAGCATTCTTACTTTTCCTTTTCTATATTTTCTTGAGTACTACTTCACAACCCTATTTCTGCACCCAAGCATGTTAAATTTGTCGCCATGCTTCCTAGCAGTGACAGTGGCTTACTGTGCCAGTGATCCTCAGGAGTCCATGTAATAAGATTTCAGGGTGTGGGTTATTGGTGGTTTATACAAGATTTTTTTTTTTTACAGAAATTTTAAGATGCTGCATATAGCCAGGCTCAGTGGCTCAGCCTGTAATCCCGTGCTTTGGGAGGCTGAGGTGAGTGAATTGCCTGAGCTCGCGGATTCAAGACCCGCCTGGCCAACTTGGCGAGACCTCATCTCCACAATAAATCAAAAATGAGCCGGGTGTGGTAGCACGCACCTGTAGTTCCAGCTACTTGGAAGGCTGAGGCGGAAGGATCACTGGAGCCCAGCAGGTCGAGGCTGCGGTGGCCAGGAGCGGCCACTCCAGTCTGGGTGACAGAGTGAGACTCCAACTAAAAAAAAAAAAAAAGAAAAAATGCTGCATATAGATTTGAGAGAATTTACTTCCTGTGAAATGGGTTAGGTTCATTCCAATCTACTTTCCTCATGCTTAATATACCCAATGGGGCCAGCTTTCTCTCCAGATTACTAGTTTTTAGCTTCAGGCATGGAAGAAGGAATGGGATGTTTAAAAAGCAACTTTGAAGGAGGTTGTTCCTGCCCTCACCTGCTTGACATTTCTGCAGGTTTCATGAAATAGCCCATACAGTTCTTGGAAAGAACACCAGTGATCAGGAAGCTGGGTTTAGCTCCTGCTACTGACCCCTGTGTGACTTTCGGCAAATCCTTTACCTTCTTCTTTTTTCTTTCTTTTTTTTTTTTTAGTTCCTTCTATCTCCCAGACTGGAGTGCAGTGGCATGCTCACAGCCACCCAGCATCCACCTGCTGGGCTCAGTTGAATGTTCTGTCTCAGCCTTCCAAGTAGCTGAATCTACAGTCACGTGTTACCATGCCTGGCTAGTTTTTTGATTTATTGTGGAGATGAGGTCTCACCAAGTTGCCCAGGCTGGTCTCGAACTCCTGGGCTCAGGCAATCCTCTCACCTTGGCCTCCCAGAGTACTGGGATTACAGACTTAAACCACTGTGCCCAGCCCTTTACCTTCTTAATCCCAGTTTTCTTCATCTACAAAATGAGAGATTGAATAAACAGTGGAGTCCCTTCTTTGTGTCAGATATGTGATCTTTAATTTCTGGCTTTCAATTCCTCTACTTCCTTTCACTTTTTTGTTGTTGTTGTTTGTTTTGTTTTTGTTTTTGTTTTGATACTTCTTTTTTCTCTACTTAACTAAACAGTATGTCCAGCCAGCTCCTGGGCTCAGGTCTTTTCTCCTTTCTCCTTGGAATGCTGTCCTAGTCCAGGAAAGAAAGACTACCTTACCCTCCTTATATGTCACCCAGGCTGTAGTGCAGTGGCACGATCTCGGCCACCACAGCCTCAACCTCCTGTGCTCAGGGAGTCCTCTGCTTCAGCCTTCCAAGTAGTTGGAACTACAGGTGCTCACCACCACGCCTGGCTAAATTTTTTTTTTTTTTTACTTGGAGTCTCACTCTGTCGCCCAAATTGGAGTGCAGTGGCATGCTCCCGGCCACCATAGCCTCGACCTGCTGGGCTCCAGCGATCCTTCTGCCTCAGCCTTCCAAGTAGCCGGAACTACAGGCGTGCACTACCATACCCCGCTAATTTTTGATATATTGTAGAGACGAGGTCTCGCCAAGTTGCCTGGGTGGGTCTCAAACCTGTGGGCTCAGGCAGTCCACTCACCTGAGCCACTGAGCCCGGCCTAATTTTTTGATTTGTTGTAGAGACAGGGTATTTCCATGTTGCCCAGGCTGGTCTTGAACCCCTAGGCTTAGGCAATCATCTCAACCTCAGCCTCTCAAAATGCTGAGGTAACAGGCATAAGCCAATGTGCCTGGCTCACTCAGTATTTCTTTTTTTTTTTTTCTGAGTTGGAGTCTCACTTTGTTGCCCAGTCTGGAGTGCAGTGGCACATTCCCTGCCACTGTGGCTTCAACTTGCTGGACCCTGGTGATTCTTCCACCTCAGTCGTCCATGTAGCTGGAACTACAGGCGCGTGCTACCATGCCCAACTAATTTTTTATTTATTGTGGAAACAACGTCTCACAAAGTTGCCTGGGCTGGTCTCAAACCTGTGGGCTCGGGCAATCCACTTGCCCTGGCCTCCCAAAGTGCTGGGATTACAGGCTGAGCCACCAAACCTGGCCTCACTCAGCATTTCTAAGTAGACCCTATGTATAAGCCTTTTTTGGCAAGAAAGAATACTTACAGCTAAGAGATAGTCTCAACTATAATTGTAATCTCTACTTAGAAATAAGTCTGCCATGTTTCAAATGTATTTAAAAAGTTGGTTATGACATTTTTGCACCTTATTTTCTGAAATCTGTATATTCACATATATATTTCTGGGGGATTTTTAGGGTTCTTCATGAACATATCCAGAGATTGTCTAAAGTAGTGACTGCAAATCACAGAGCTCTTCAGATACCAGAGGTAATACAGATTTATATAGCATGGGTGATATTAACTAAATGCTACATGGTATACTGTATGATGTTACAACTTTTTTAAGGAACTGGAATTTGATAAAATATAAAACACCATTTGCACTACATGTAATTCAGTTTAACTGCAGCATCCCTCAAGGGCTTCTGGGGGTTAAAATTCCCTGATATGGAAAGGGACTTCAGTATTGGAGAGAAGAGAGAGCCAGCAAGAAGGAGTCCCTCCCTGCTGGGACAGGCAGGTATCTTGTCCCAGCCTTGCTCTCCTGGGGAAGTATTCTCCTTCAGTGATTTTATGGTCAAGGTCTGCAAAACCATCCTCTTTGAAGAAGGGGTTGGTAGCACTCCAGAGGGTATGAGAACTATTCCAGGAGAGGTAATTGAATCTGAATGTGACCTCAGATTATCTTTTATTATTCATACTGGCTTTTTTACCTGTCATATATTTCTTATAAAACAAAAACCACAAAAATTTTGGGTGTTTGAGCTTTCTGGTTGTTTTTGCTAAAACCCCCACTAATGGAACATTAATTAACACAAAATTTTTAACTGTGTTGATTTTTAAAAATCTGTTATTTCTAGAAATACTCTAGCAAGGGTACTTTTTTGTCTATGTGTGCGTGTTAGGGTTTTACTCTGTTGCCCAGACTTGGAGTGCAGTGGCATGTCATGGTTCACTGCAGCCTCTACCTCGTGGGCTCAGGCAATCCTTCCGCCTCAGCCTCCTAAGTAGCTGGGACTACAGGCATGCACAACCATGCCCAACTAATTTTTAATTTATTTAATAGTGGTGAGGTCTCATTTGTTGCCCAGGATGGTCTCTTGGGTTCAAGCAATCCTTTCACCTTAGCCTCCCAAAGTTCTGGGATTACAGGTGTGAGCCACCTCACTTGACTCATATTTTTAAATTAAGCTCTTTTAGTATCTTGTTTGACTTTTGTAATTAATTAATGTAGAGAAGTTCTAGTCTACTTATTTAAAAAAGAGAATTGTTTAAAATTTTATGAATTCTGGATTCTGTTGTTATGTGCCTTTTTTCTGTTAATTGCTATATTTAAAAATGCATAACAAATTATTTAAAAGTTTAAAGGTTAAGCTGCAATCTTGGGTGGAGGGGAAAGGAACCACGATATAGTTTTACTGAAGAAAGGAAAAAGCAACCACCTTGCCCTCTACCCCCTGACATGGAGGTTGCAGTGGTCACTGCCTGGGGTTGCTGCAGAATTCAGAATTTGTATATTGTCTGTGGTTTCACTTAGGTTTATCTTCGGGAGGCGCCATGGCCATCTGCACAATCAGAAATCAGAACAATAAGTGCTTACAAAACCCCCCGGGACAAAGTGCAGTGCATCCTGAGAATGTGCTCTACGATTATGAACCTCTTGAGCCTGGCCAATGAGGACTCTGTCCCTGGAGCAGATGACTTTGTTCCCGTGTTGGTGTTTGTGTTAATAAAGGTGGGCTCCTTACTATTATCAGTTAAGGAGTTATGTGGCATTCTGAACAGTGTGGCACAGGGCTTCAAATGACAGTAGAGACCTTGGCTTTTTTCCGAGTCTCAAGCTCTGTGTTATCCAGAAAGAAAGTACCTCATGTCAAGATTTGTTTTTAAGTTAGGATTTTCAAAATAAAAGATGGGAAGACTAGATTCCTAGGTGAACATTTTCCATTTTTAAAGCAGTGCCTGAAGTTCTTGATTGGGGGCTCAGTATATAATTATTGGATGAATGGATGAGGGCAGTTCTTTTGATTATGCCTTTACTATCTTTCACACTGAATTCTTTACCATACTTGTCATATAGGCCACCAAATTTGTCAATCATCTCACCCCCTTTCAGCCTCTTATTTTGTAATTGTAGTATAAAATTACTGACATCTCTTGTCTTTCTTTGACTATAAAGTTTCATTTAAATGATTTCTTTTGAACATTTTGGGGGTGACCACGCATTTAGGGTACACACAGTTACTACGCAACTACATCACTTGTGTGTTTTATTTAGCACAGCCCACTGTTGCTGTCTGAAGAGATATGCTATTTGACATATATCTTACTAGCTTTAGTGTTTGTGATATTTCTGCAACCTGAACTCCTAGCTTAGAGTTGGAAGCCCACAGGATTGGCCACCACAGCTTCTCCTTTTGGCAGTTGCTCTTCTCTCCTCCACACACAATGAATCTAATCCCTCTGTAGAGCCAGTTAAGCTAGTTTTAGGGAAAAGGCCTTAACTTGTCCTCTTAACCATTTAACAAACTGTGTTCTTTCTCTCCACGTGAAGAAGGTGAAAAAATGAGATGTTTTTGAAGCAGAGGGGATATTATCTTTTTTAGTTTTTTCTTTCTCAGCTGATTCTACTCAGACTTGCCAGCTGTAACCCAATTTGTCTACAGCATTTATTTCCTTACCTAGCATTCTGGAAACCTGGAATCTTGAATAAGAGGACTGGGATTAGTTCAACCTCCTTAGGGTGAGGTTAAGTGAACTCTAGATAGTTCAGCTAGGATTAGAACCTGGATTGCCTTTCCCACATACTGTTGCTACTCTAAAAAATCATTTTGGGATTATTTTCAAATAGACTGGTATCTCTTTCACAGAAAACCATTTGCAGAACACATAAATGATTTTGGCAGAGCCATATATCTAAGTAATCGACTCTTATTTTTCAATTCTCTAGGCAAATCCACCTTGTTTGTTGTCCACTGTTCAGTATATCAGTAGCTTTTATGCCAACTGCCTGTCTGGTGAGGAGTCCTATTGGTGGATGCAGTTCACAGCAGCCGTGGAATTCATCAAAACCATCGATGACCGAAAGTGATCAAGACCAAGGCCCACCAAAGCAGCAGACTGTTAGTCAGGCAAACAGATCTCTAAGAAAGTGTACCAGCTGCTTTGAAGGCTGAAGATTGTTTTTGTATAATAATGTACAGCATTCAGACATTTTAAAACAGATCTTTACTAAACAGAGTAATGAGCTAACAAGCAGGTTCTCTTTTCATTGGGCTCTTTCCTTTCTGAGTTGCATATTTTATTTTATTGTTCCCAAGTAGAGATTAGCACTGCAAAAAGGGACCATGTTTTTCAGGTATTTTTAAATGTTAAAAAACAGAACAAATCTCTTAGAAAATTTCTAGATCTCCATTCATGGGTACCCATTCTTTCTTTTTATTTTCAAAAAACAGTACCCCTCTTTTAAGATGCTGTCTTTATACGCATCTAATGGAAGGAAAATGCAAGTTGCACTGAGGATTATAATAGTGGTGCATTAGTGGCATTATCTATAAATACACTCACCTCAATCAGAAAACTAAGAAGGAAATGTAAATATCATATATATTTATATTTGATGTAATATGGACATCTTCAGATTCTAATAATAAACAAGGACTATTACTGATAGTAGGCTGTGACACACCCTCTTGTGAAATGGTTTCCTTGACAAAATTTAAGCTGAGCTTAAAAGCAAAAAACAAAAAATACACAGAAATATTTATTAAAGTATAATACAGTTTATTGAACTTTCTAGGTGTGGCATTTGATGCACAGGGCTGCCTTTGATGAGGAGTATGAAAGTCACTAAGTCACTTATACACTTTTCACCATGGAAGTTTGTGAGCCTGTATGTAGGAGATAGACTCTAATTACTCTATGTTAATTACATAAAAAGGAACAGTAGATATCTAATACCTTATGGTGGTACTTCTCATCTGAAATACTAAATATACTGTAGAAACCCCAGACAGAGCTCCTTACAAATCTTTAATTGTAATATATTTTTGATGATTATTCACATTGAATGCACAGACCAGGAATTCAGTGAATGTCATTTTTTTAAAAACTAATTTGTATTGTCTGCTCTAGTGATACAAGTTTTACTAGTGATAAACTATTTTAATCAAACATACTATTCTTATGGAAAAAAAATCTATTTTGGCAGGTTTCTGTGCCTTTTTTTCTCTCTTCTGAAAACAAGTCTGTGTTTTAGTAGTTTGGTTTTCGTTGTATATCAATAATTAATCAGGAAAGGGTTTTGGTGCCTGAGAAAACTGACCAACAAGGCACATAAAGCTTCAAGCACAAGTCTTGTACATAGGCCATCACTGACTGGTTTTACTTTGTATGTTTTCTAAATATGTTTTGTTTCTTTTATAACAAACTCAGTCCCATACTTGGAGTCCCTTGTTGTTGGCAGCCTTTCCAGGCATTTCTTAAGAGGACTGTGACAGACAGTCTTGTGCAGATACTTACAAAGGCTATCTACTCCCAGTCTCTAAGATCTCCATGTTTCATAATGCCTGAAGAAGCTACATTTTCTTTATGCCCACCTCTTCATTCATTTACTTTAAAATACCAGAATTGCATAGGAGTGTGGGTTGTGGTTCCTCGCTTCTAGGGAAGGTTCAAAATTAAACTAGTACACAAAATGTCCTTTTGAATGTTAGGTCAAGAAATCCATGAGAGAGTCATGTGCTTCATGGGCCGTAACTGTCAAACTTGCATAGGTATTAGAAATCAAATCCCTTCATGAATACATTACAAGACAAACTGTGATTTCTGCCACCTAGGTGGGAGTCCATTTACTTCAGCATTTATTCAATAAATGTTAAGCAACAGAACACTTGGTATAGTTGAAATTCATTGTTATGGGATTTAACTCGTAAATCAATGAAATTTTTTTTTCCTCACAATGGTTGCTAAATCTCTTCCATGTTACCACTGTGGAAATAAATATGAAGATGTGGATATTGCATCAGAGATCTTTTCTGTGGAAGAGATGGTGGTGAATTTGGGGTAAAGAGCTACACTAGCGGTAGGAGATAGGGTTTTGTGGTGCTTGAGCCAGTGATGAGGGTAGAACCCCAGAGATTTGACCTCAGAGACACCTCTGAGACAGATTTGGGTGCTCACGACTCATGCTGGTAGAGACGAACAGCCTTGCTGTTGGAGGGGCAGCTAGGTTTCCCTCTCATATCCTGTCAGGAGCAAGGACTGCTTCAGCATTAATCATCACTAGTGTGATCTCTTGACAAGATTTCTTATAGTGTTGATTCCTAGATTTAGGAATTAGTCACTGTCTGTATAGCAGTGTTGGGTTGTGAGACGGAGTGATTTGATTGTGTTTTTTTTTCAGGAAAGAACAGTTCCTCAAATGTTTCTTACAATTCTGCCTTCAATACTTGTTTTACATGAAGGATTAGTATAAAAGTATAAAATCACCCCTTGGAAACATTTAGTAGCCAACAATTATTACATAAAATTTACAAAGTTAATCAACATTAAATGGAGAGATAGTGGCTCAGCTTACTGAAATCTTGTAGAATTAACTTTTCTGAGGAAAAGAAAAATCAGTTTGTATTTTGTATTAATACTCTGTTTCTGGAAGTATTAGAAATACAGATTGATGATTGTCTTTCCTTGTAAAATTATTATTTTTAAACCTGGTTAATGTTTTCTTTCTCCACTTTAGATAAAATCTCAGCCACAGTAATTACTTTCTTCTGCTTTTTTTCTTTGTAAAAACCTGCTTATGAAAGCCTTTTTATACAGATAATTAAATTGCTGTAGTAAGAGAATTAGGCTTTCTGAGGAATTGCAAATAGATGTGATGCATGGTTTTTCTTTTCCTGTTGTGTCCTGGAAGCCTTTGAAGTGGACTTTACAAATAGTGTTACTTAGGTGCATAAGCAGGAAACAGAGCCCAGCCCAACCAGTAAGGAGGCTGTGTTCTTGCCCTAAAAGTCTGTTGCTGACCGCATGTGCCAAACTGGGGCACCATTTTCCTATTGCTGCCATGGGAATATCAGTGTGGGCCAGGTAAAGGTCAGCTGGGAGTTATAAATGTGTGAGGGTTAGCATTTTCTTTCTGATGTGATTGGGTGTGAAGAGGGAAAGTAGGAACACACTTGCTCAAAATTATTAGCAGATTGCACAGACATGGTAAAAATGTAGTGGAGTTAGCTTCCTCAGTTATTGCATCCTAGACTTTCTCTTCCTGCCTCTACTACTTTGTTTCTTTAAAGAAAAGCCCATGTTTTTCCTCTTTTTAA
Organism: Carlito syrichta; assembly: GCF_000164805.1. Classification (NCBI taxonomy): domain Eukaryota; kingdom Metazoa; phylum Chordata; class Mammalia; order Primates; family Tarsiidae; genus Carlito; species Carlito syrichta. Next base: position 48,561 of record NW_007248652.1, on the reverse strand, counting down.
TTCTTTTAAGTCTAGTGAGTTTATTCCATTTGTAATGGCTATAATTTTGGGTGAAAAAAATCCAAAACAATATTCTTGAAGTTCAAAGGATTTTGAGTAATTGGATTAACAGTGATGAGATATTTGAGATACTCAGAATGTCAAAATGCTTGAGAACTTTGCTATTAATACTTAATATATTTTAGAATGTCGGTTACCCAAGAAGTAGGATGACCAGAAATAGCTTTACTCTTGAGAAAACTTGGAGAAATGAAGATATAGGTTGCTTCAGAGTTAAGGTTGTGGTTGAGCTGTGGAGCCACCATGGAGATGCTGTGTCCCACAGGCCTGAAAGAGAGAGAGAGAGAAAGTTAGTTTTCTCCCCCTAGGTCATGGTAGAATGTGTGGGCAGGAGCCATACACCATAAAAATTCATCTCTGTCAATATTCTGTCTTGTCTGCCACATTCTTCTTGTGCTTCACCTGTATTGAAAAGCTTTGTACTGCCTCTTCTCTTGAAACTGATAAAAAAACTTTACATAAGCCTCAATGAATGAGCTTGCACAATCTTGTATGTGTTCAGGAAACCTGTCCTGTCTCCTAATGTGATTAGTAATGTAAAATATTTTGTAAAACTGATTAAAAAGGGAGAGCAGTTTGATTCACTGGGCTTTATGTTTCCATCATCTATTTTCTGTTCAGAAGCACTTCTGAAAATTTACTTGACTTCTGAATGTTCCTGATGCTCTCCATGAATTTACACTCATCTTTTTATCTGAACATCAAAAGGTATTTGCTACGTGTGATAAAGGAAGGAACTAGAATGACCCAACAATAACTAGTGAGATGGTGAATATATACAGTTGTAACACAGTTTCTGTCTGACCCCTACATTTGGTAGCTATTAGTCAGCCTTAGTTCTAAATGCAAGTGTTAGCATTTAGTTACAATATTCACGGAGGCCTTAATCTGAGGCCTTAATCTATGTTTTCAGCGGTGGAAGTTGCTATTAGACAAGGAAGTTATTATCAGACCCAGAGCGCTTGATCTCTTCAGGGAGCTCTCAGTCTCTTCAGGCTTCCTTCACTGCTGAAAAGATGTTTTTCCTATATTGGTTACACTTCAGTTAGAAGGAAACAGTTCAAAACTTGCCTAAGGCTCAGTGTTCATTCACTGTTCAGTATTAAAATGAGTGCTTTGACTTGCCTAGAACTGAAAATAGCATTCATCTTCCTCGCCAATTTGGAAGTACCTGTGTCAGCTGGGCTCCTGATAAGTTTATACCCACTCAACCCTTTCCCAAGTACATGGCTCTACCTTTCCCCCCAAAGGATGCTGAGCTGCTGACAGTGCCTTGCTAGGGCTCCCTGCAGTGCGGCTGCAGAGTGGGTGGTAAGTCCACTGGGAGACCAGGGATCCCCTCGGTGTCCTCAACCTCAAGATGGAAGTGTAGCTGGGCTCGGTGGCTCAGCCTGTAATCCCACGCCTTTGGGAGGCTGAGGTG
>NW_007248652.1:43653-46880 GCF_000164805.1 Carlito syrichta | reverse complement strand
CACTCCAGTCTGGGCGACAGAGTGAGACTCCAACTCAAAAAAAAAAGAAAAAAAAAAGATTGAAGTGTTTAGTGAAGAGCTTTGCATCATTTCATTCCAGAAGAATCCTTCCCATCTGCTTAGAACAGTATAATGTAGCCCATAGCTTTTTAAAAAAATTAACCAAAGAACCATATTGGCTGGGAAATCTCTGGCTGTGGGAATCCAGAAAACATCTTCCGCATTTTGTGCCAAAGTGGAAACAGCTCTCAGTTTCAAGTCATTGGCTCTGTTGTAGACATTGAATTTGAAAGCCATGGTAATCTTATTTCTGTTAACTGGGGAAGAATTCAGCATGTTGCTGGGCCAAAGGCATGAAATTTTATGTTCATGTGAAGAGTATTCCGTGATTTAAAAAACAGGACATTTTCAGTTCAACTTTCCTTAGCCCTCCTAATTTATAGTTTTACCACAACTTTGATAACCAGGACTGTTGATAGTTCTTTTCACTGGTTCCAGGTGAATTCATTCCAGGGACCCATCTGACCACCCTGACCAAATGGACTGTAATCTTTGGGGGAGGGGGCCAGGAATTGGTCCATTTTTCAGTGCTCGAGAGGGAGTTCTATAAACTATCATTTCCCAAACTTCCCTGTTGAGAATCACGTTATTCTTGTTGGTATATCAGAATTCATAGGGCATGGAGCCAGGAATCTTTTAAACAAGTCCTCCAGATGACTTTCTTACTCAGGAATTTGAGAAACACCAGGAGACCCAGCACTTCATACAGAATGAACCGTGGCCCACCTGCCTGCATTGCCCACCTGGAGAGGTTCATAAAATATGGACTTAGCCGGGCATGGTGGCTGATACCTGTAATCCCAGGACTTTGGGAGGCCAAGGCAAGAGGACTGTTTGAGCCCAGAAGTTTGAGACAAGCCTGGGCAACAGAACAAGATCTCATCTCTGCAAAAATTTTAAAAAGTGAAGGCAGGTGTGGTAGCACGCATCTGCAGTCCCAGTTCCTCGGGAGATTGAGGAGGGAAGATTGCTTGAACCCAGGGGTCTGAGACTGCCATGAGACATGATCATGCTACCGCACCTCAGTCTGGGCAACAGTGAGACTCAAGAAACAAAACAAACCCTACAGACTTGTGATCCTACCCCATGTCCACTGAATCTGTTTCTAGGGATGATCCTGGAAATCTGCGTTTCTAGCAACTCCCCATCCGACTCAACGCTCACTGGAACTTGTGATCCACTTTAGTGTTCAACTCTTGAACATTTGGCTCCGCATCTGCAAGGGTAATAGGTAGCAATGGGGAAAGGCCTTTCTAAAAGCCTACAGCCAGCCCAGTTTATCCTTTAAGGACAGTTCTTTTTATGTGCTTAGATCCAAGTGGTTTTTTTTAAGTCATAATCTGCCTGGTTATGTAATATTCTCTTTCCTTAACTTCAAATTGCTGGCTGGGCTTGGTGGCTCTGCCTATAATCCCAGTACTTTGGGAGGCCGAGGCAAGTGGATTGCCTGAGCCCGCGGGTTCGAGACTAGCCCGGCCAAATTGGTGAGACCTCGCCTCTACAGTAAACCAAAAATTAGCCAGGTGTGGTAGCGAGCGCCTGTAGTTCCAGCTGCTTGGAAAGCTGAGGTGAAGGGATCACAGCAGGTTGACCCTGGAGTGGTTGTGAGTGTGCCGCTGCACTCCAGCCCAGGTGACAGAGTGAGATTTTACTTCAAAAAACAACCAAAAAAAAATTGCTAAGCCTCCCCAGAGGATCTTGGTGTCCAGTGACATACTCAAATTTCTGTATGCAAAATTCTTATTTGTCTAATTTTTCTCTGTTTAAGCCTTTAAAATTGTTGTTTCACTTAGCTATAGTTTGTGTGCATTATCAGTGTCTCATGTAGAATGACAGCAAATTCCAGGTGCAGTGGCACCCACCTATAGTCCCAGCTACTCAAGAGGCTGAGGTGGGAGAATCACTTGAGCCCAGAAGTTCGAGACCAGCCTGGGCAACACAGACCCTGTCTCTAAAAGATAATAATAACAGCATTGTTTCCCCTAGACCATGCCCTCCTACTTACTTTTGCCCCCCAAGTGTGGCCTAGCCTCGTGCTGAAAGTCAGAGAACCTCTTAGCATGCTCCTTTCCTATTTCTGCTCCCCACATTCATTATGTGGACTCCCATGCTTGGATTTCTTGACTCCCCAGGACCCACCTTTCATGTGGATCAATGACAGCTCCGTTTTCTGTCTCTTGTGGCTGTGATGGTGACAGAGGTGAGGCTGTGTCTACTTCTTAGGGGTAGCAGGCTGTGAGCAAGTCGGGTGGAGGTGAGTGCGTAGGAAGGAGACAGCTGGCAGGAATGTGTGAAGGGCATTAGCTGAGTGTCCTCAGTGATGCCCACCAGCAAGCCCCTTCTCCACAGCAAAGCTGGATCACACCAGAGAGCCTGAAGAGGCCCTCTCCCTCCCCAGGTCACTCCTGCCACTGTCCTCCTGGAAAGGTGCAGGTTTTGAGCGGCACGGTTGTAGTGCCAGGCTCAGGAACCTGAAGAAGGTGCCAACCTGAGTTCAGCCACTCACCAGACCTAAGGCAAATGACAGCGCCTTTGAAGGGTTTGCCTGATTTGGGCTGTGCTGCCTCACTGCAGGCTCCAGACGTAAAATCTTGAACCCTTGTCTCCTGGGCAGTGTTAGCCTAGCCAGGGATGTGGTGAAAGCGCAGGGTACAGTGGGGGCTGCCAGGAGCGCCGCGGTGTCGAGGCCCTGGCGGGGAGGCTGCCCACTGCGCTAACTGGAGGGGCAACGTGAGAGGCTTGCCAGCGGACGCAAGTTCAGGCACCAGCCTCCTCCTGACCTGACGGGTCGTGAGGACAAAGGCCGGAAGTCCGGGAAGGGCGCCCCCGCCCACCGCAGAGAAACCCCAGGAGGCCCTCTTCTCAGCCAGAAGGCTCGCGGCGAGCTCAAGTCCCCTCCTGCTGTGCTCGTGGACGACAGCCGCCGTGGAACGGCTTCCCTCTGGATCCGGATGCTCCCCTCCAGGGGCCGGCCTCTCGGCCGCCCGCACCCGCCGCCCGGCCCCGGCCCCTGGGCCACCCACACCTCCCGAGGCGTCCTCGGGAGGGCTCGGGCATCTGTCCCCACGGCCACAGCCATTGCTTCCACCTCAGCCGCCTCCTGGCTTCCCTGCCTCCCCCTCGTCCTTCCGGGAAGCCGCCCGAGTCTGACCGGCTTCTTGCGCTTC
>NW_007248652.1:25832-43226 GCF_000164805.1 Carlito syrichta | reverse complement strand
GCCCCCCCCCCCACCCCGCCCGCTGGTGTGTCTCGCCTCGGGCCTCTTTCCCCGAGGCCAACCCCGCTCCGCTCCGAGAAGCTTCGACTGCCTGTCCTCCTCCTCTTTGCCGGTCTGGTCAGGTCCAGGAAGCTGCTACGCAAAGAGCTGGGTTGGCTGTGGGTCGTGGCGGGCCACGTGGGACTGAACCACGACCTGAGGCCTTGAGGCTGCGCCACACCAGAGGCTGTGCCGCCCCGGATGGCCTTTCCTGTGCCTGCTCCCTCCCCACCACGCACAGGGCAGGGTGGAGGATTCGGGCTGCCGTCCTGGTCACATCAGCGTGTGCTTGTCTTTTTGCACCCCCGCCCCCATCTGATGGTCACCTAGGCTGGGAGTGCAGTGGCACAATCATGGCTCACCACAGCCTTGACTTTCTGGGCTCAAGCGATCTGCCTCAGCTTCCTGGGTAGCTGGACGCCCAGCTAATTTTTTGACTTTTTGTAGAGGCGAGGGCTTGCCATTTTGCTCAGTCTGGTCTTGAACTCCTAGACTCAAATGATCCTCCCACTTCAGTCTCCCAGTGTGCTGGGATTACAAGTGTGAGCCACCATGCTTGGCCTACTATTTCTTTTATCATTTACTTATTATTATCTTTAGGTAGTATCTACACACCAGTGCCCTCCAGAATAAAGCACCGCGTTCTGCTGGAAATCCTGAGAGTTGAACCCACCATCATCTGCCGCCTCTGCAGCTTCTCCCCCTGGAATCTGCTGTCCCCAGAGTTGATCTCTGGGCTGGCAGGCCCCTGTTTTGCTGTTCCTTGGGTGACATCTTGTGGCCAAGGACAGGTACAAACCATTGGCTGAAAAGGCTGTAGAGCCACGGCATCCCTCAGTCCTCTCCAGAGGCATGGTGGGTGCCTGGACCGGATGTCCAAGAGGGTAGGGGGGCTCCTGGACATAGAATCAGCCTCCAGATCCCTGAATGGCCTTTCACTGAGCCCTTTATGAGGAAGGCTTTAGCTAGACCCCAGAACTCATCCAGGTCCCTCAAATTAGACACACAAATACAAGTTCCTTTTTGTCCACCCTGCATGTGGCAAATAATTTTTATTCCCAATATATAAAGCATTTCTCTAGCAACCCAATGACAGGATTATTATTCCAATTTTACAGATGTGGCAACAGTCCCAAGTAACACGGCAAATGTGCCCTGACAGGTGCCAACCCTAAAAACCTCATTGAACACAGTCCCTAGAACCGTGGAACCGTCTGTCCTGTTCTTCAAGGGGGTGCTAGCAGAGGATGCCTGTATTGTGAGCCACAGTCCTGCCCTGAGTTCCAAAGCTACGTTCATGTGCCAGGCCCAGGGCTGAGCACTTTACACATGACCTCATGGAGCCCTTCCCTGTGCGTGGGCAGCTTTGTGAAGCCCATTTTACAGATGAGGAAACCAAGGCTCAGAAACATGAAAAAAGTCACACTGAAAAGAAATGTCGGAGGCAGAATCTGAATCCAGGTCAAGAGATGCCCAAATCTGTGTTAGCTACTAAGGGATCTTGCCTGCCTGTCTTCAAAACCAGCCTCACAGGGTTGTGGGTGATTGCATGGGCTGGGGCCCCAAGGAGCTTTGCAGACTGTGGAAGATGGTGCCTATGGCAGTTTCTGATCATTCTGACCCCAGTGTGCACTTCCCCTTGTGCATATGAATCCTTCCAGGTCAGGGCCGGATGCCCAAGCATCCATAGTGCCCAGCATGGAGCCCAGCCTCCGGCCCTGGTGATTTCAGCAGATGAGGTTAAATTTGAGTCTCTGGAGCAGAGAAGACCCATTTCGCGTGTGTGGCCCAGGTCCACTTCCCGGTATTAAGGCTGCGGCAAGGACAGCCTGACGGTCTCCATCTCCTGATCTGTCTTGTTCAGAAAGAGAAGGGGTGGGTGACCTTTGTCTCTTTCCTTGTATCAGCTGATGCCGGGGCTCTCATGCAGGGCCTAGGGGAGAAGGCCTGGTTGCTGAGGATCTCTCACAGGCCCCAGATAAAGCAGTGGGGCAGGCAGAATATAAATGTGGCTGTGAAGGCAGAGGAACAGATGAGAGAAAGCCTCCAGGTGACTGGGTGGAGAGGCCCGCCAGGGCTGCCGCCTCCTCTCTGTGCACAGATTGAGCCCATGATGAAGATGAATGGAAACCCCTTTGCTGGAAAACATGGAGGCAATCAAGAAGGCTACCTGTGCCCAGGGGCCCTCCCACCAGCCCTGAGCAGGGAGATATTCAGATTTGGAATTTGAGCAGCAACCACATGGTTAGCACGGAAACTAGGCAAAACTGATAAGCAGCCCCAATTACAGGATAAATGATACAGGACGCCCGGTAGCTTGGCAGGAATTGGTGGACTCAAACAGCGACTGCAGCCGCTTGCACAAAAGAAAGGCAGCCCAGACTGGTGAAGACCCCTGGCCCAGCCTCAGACCCCTCAGTGAGGTGGCATTAATGACCAGAAGCCTTTCCTGTCAGCGGCTGTGGGATTTTTAAAGGATGTTTTGGGCGGAGGGATGATGGGGGATTGTTCTGGGGGTTATCTGGCTTTGGCTGATGAAAACGAACTGAACTTGCAGCATCCAAATCCCATGCTGGGAGGCAGGATTGACGAGGACACTGTGTCTCTATCTTTCCAGACCAAAAAAATCCCAATTTTTCTCAATGTGTCCACTGCAGAGCAATATGTAATCCTTCGGTCACACGCACGGTGGGCCACGAAGAAAGGTTTACCAAATGAATTAATATTGTCGACAAGATTGCAGGGGGCATGTTTAACTCACTTCAGGTGCTTTAGAAGCATTCGCACAATGGATAAGCTAATTACAAATCATGCCTTTTTATTCATTAAACAGGGCCTGGGGGAAATTCAAAGAGGCAACACTGTCTTAACTTCATTCAATTTGCAGTCTGTGATTAAACGGAACACAGCTGTAAGACTCCAGAAATGGTGCCAATTTCTGTCTTTTCCCAGGTTCAGATTGACCTCTTCTCTGGGGGGGCATATCTGGTCCTCAAGTGGAGTCCTGTCATCCTTCTTCAGCCCTTCAGCTGTTCCCTGGATGCTCCGGGTGCTGGACAAGTCCCTTCACCAGCCCACACCTCAGTTTCCTCATCTGTAGAATGGGCTCAGGATCCTCTTGGTGTCAGGATTTCAGTGTTGGGTGTTCAGTGGTTCTTCCAGAACACTCAGTAGTCATGTGGTGAGGCTTCCTTCTTTGTTTTCCTCTTTGGCCTTTGTACACACACTTAAACAGAAGCCTAGGGTTCCCCAGACAGCTCATGACAAGGGAAAGCCATATCTGGTGTTCCTCTGGGAACCTAGCACAGAGCCTGGCACACAGAGGCTGCTTGCACAGTGTGTGATTATACCTGCCTGGTGTCTTCTTCTGTCCAGGACCTTGGGAGTCCAGGCCTCCCTCTTGGATAGGGTGGCCAACCATATCAGTTTACCCAGAATTGAGCAGTTTCCCTGGATGAGGGTTTATTGTTATTATTATTATTTTTGAGTCAGAGTCTCACTCTGTCACCCAGGCTGGAGTGCAGTGGCACGCTCACAGCCACTGCAGTCTCAACCGTCTGGGCTCAGGTGATCCTTCCACCTCAGCCTTCCAAGTAGCTGGAACCATAGGTGTGTGCCACCAGGCCTAGCTAACTTTTTAAATTTATTGTAGAGATGTGGTCTTGCCTAGTTGCCCAGGCTGATCTCAAACCCCTGGGCTCAGGCAGTGCCCTCGCCTCTGCCTCCCAAAGCTTTGGGACTATAGGAGTGAGCCACTGCACCCCGCTGGATGAAGGATTATTCAGGACTAAAACCTGGCAAACCAGGACCATTGGTCACCCTGCTCTTGGAACCCCATGAAACTCTCCTCATCCAATTTTCCTAAAATAAACTAAAAATAGAGCTAACTTTACCGTCAATTCTTAGAAACATCTGGGAGGCCCAAGGGTTATTTATTATCATCAATAAATTATAAGACTCCAACGGCCAACATTTGCTTAACATTTTCCAATTCATGAAGTGCTTTTAATTTGTGGGATAAATGTTTCAGAGCTTCCTTCCCACGAACTCAGCATCCACTGACTGTGCCCCCTCTACTGGTGTGGGAAGTATGAGTTCAGTGGTCATGGCAGGAGTACAGGGCTCTTGTCCCCTGTGAGGCTGAGGAGGTGGCAGCTCTTTGGATTCTGTGACCTTCAGTTCAGGGGAAGTTTCTGTCCCTCAATCCTGCCTTTTTTGTTTGACGCTCTCATATCTAGAAAGGGTCTCTAGCCAGGGAGTAAAACATTAGAATGAACCCTATGACAGTTTCCTTTTTATAGACCCCCAAACAGACAAATGTGGGACATTTCCATAGGGTTCAACAACCTACTATAGCAGTGGGGAAGTTCAGGCTAAGGTGCACCTTGAGGCAACCTCATCTCTCTGAGCTTCAGTTTCTTACCTAAAAAATGGGGATCTTCATAGTTTCTACTTCTCGGTGTTGCTAATGAAATTGAGAGAATCCACGAAGGCATTTCAACAATGGCTGGGACGTAATAGGTGCTCTCCCCATTAGAGCTTTTGTCATGGGCTTGTATCTGTGCAAGTCCTTTGTCCTTCTGAGTTGACTGGTCAGCGGCATTTGCAGTGGGTACGACAAATGTTTGTTGAATGAAGGAGTGGAAGTCAATGCATTTGTCTCCTTCCTGCTGGTGTTTCCCAAATGACCTTGAACTCAGATAGGGGCTCTTCCTCTGCCCCCCTTCCCTTGGAGGCCTCTCGGTAAAACACTCCGTTTCCCATGGCTCCCTGTGGGGGAACTGATGGGTTTTGAGACATGTTTCCATCCCCCCTATGGTTTCTAAAACATACAAATCATTCTGGCTGCACTTCTGTGTGTTTCATTACTAGGAATGCACATTTGAAAACAACAGAGGGTGAGGTTTAAAAGCAACATGCAATTTTTATTACATATATCTCCAAATCTGCCATTAGGCCCGTCCCCGCGGTGTTATTGACCTTGATTCTTTCTCATTTGCATCCTGCATTTTTCATCCTTTGGAATATGGTGTTTTGGGACTTCTCCATCATTAAGTGGATTTACAGCAATTTCCCTGTGTGTTTTCTCCAAGGGATTCTGTTATGAGATGCACATTAAATCTCCATTAATACCTCATTATCCGACTGATAAGATTACCATGATAATGAGGCAGAAATTCTAATTGTTTCACTTCTTATTGTGCCTTCCATTTAATCCTTTACTCTACCTGGAAGTTGGTCACCAGAGGGTGAGCACCGGCCTGGAAAAGACTTTCCAATTGGAGGACCCAGGCTGGGATCGTGGTGATCACCAGTGACTGGGAAAGAAGGGAGGGGCGGAAAGGGTGTTCAAATGCATTTCCTGGGCAGAAAGTTTGGGAGTGAAAGGCTATCTGGGTGGGTTAGAGAGCTTCTCTGCTCCAGCTCCACACACACATGTGTACACCGAAACACACATGCACCCAGACTTCAAGTTCAAGAGAGCCCAGACTCTTGACCTCATGCTTTATCTTCTTACTGGCCTGGACCCCCTTCTGGAACATTCCTCGCTCCAGAGTACTCGGTGAACCTGCTTTCCAGATTGATGAACTCATTCGACAGTCAGAGGGCATCGAGCCAGAAGACCTTGGGAGTGGGGAGGGGAAGAGATCGAGACAATGAGGCAGAGGCCTCTTCAAAGAGAGCCTCTGCCAGCCCCTGTGCGAGGGATGGTGTCCCAGGTGGACTTGTCTTTTATAGGTCAGGACCTTCCATCTGTTGAGGGTCTCCTGAGAATCCTTCTGAGAATGACAGCCCCCGGCCGTCAGGCTCAGCGTGCATGAGCTTTGCATGAGTTACCAGGAAACCCCAGAATGAGGTTTCTTGGTCCATAGCAGACTCGGCTCCCTCAGCCTTCACCCTACGTCTTCTGCCTGGAGAGCGGCTCCCAAACCCACGGAGACCCTGCCAGGAGACAGAAAGAGCATTTTCAAAGCTTCGGCAGGGGTTTGGAAGTACCCAGAAGGATGGTGGCTGTCTCAGCAGAGGGCGGCAACATGGAGAAACAGCGCCTCAGGGGGTCCAGTTTATCAGAAGGCAGGACATGGCCTCTGCTTCCACAGATGGGAGCAGCCGCTCCTCTGCAGGACTGGGAGGAACTAAGTGGTGCCTGGACATTAGAAATATCGTTAAGTTCATGTCATTTGCCCACTTTTAAAATGATGACAAGCTGGGCGCGGTGGCTCAAGCCTATAATCCCAGCACTTTGGGAGATTGAGGTGAGGGGATTGCCTGAGTCCACAGGCAACTTAGTGAGACCTCGTCTCTAAAATAAATCAAAAAATTAGCCGGGTGTGGTAGTGCTCGCCTGTAGTTCTGGTTACTTGGAATGCTGAGGTGGAAAGATCGCTTGAGCTCAGTAGGTCGATGCTGGGGTGGCCATGAGTGTGTCACTGCATTCCAGCCATTCCAGCCTGAGCAACGGAGTGAGACTCAAAAGAAAAAAAAGAAAAAAAGATGACAAGCAGCCAATAGACACATGAAAAAATACTCTGCTTCACAAATCATCAGAGAAATGCAAATCAAAACTACAATGATATATCACCAGACTCCGGTTAGAATGGCCATCATTAATAAACAACAACAACAAAAACAACAGGTGCTGGTATAGCTGCAGAGAAAAGGGAATGCTTCTACACTGTTGGTGGGAATGTAAGCTAGTTCAACCTCTATTGAAAGCAGTGTGGTGATTCCTAAAAGAACTAAAAATAGATCTTTCATATGATTAAACTATCCTTCTCCTGGAGGGAAAAAAAAAACATAGAACCAACTCTGCTGCTCATCGCAAGTGAACTAGATAAAGAAAATGTGGTACATATACATGATGAAGTATTATGCAGCCATAAAGAAGAACAAAATCATGGTCTTCTCAACAACTTGGATGCAGTTGGACACCATCATACTAAGTGAATTATCATAGAAACAAAGAATGGAAGACCGTATGTTCTGGCTCATAATTGGGCCCTGGACACTAGTCACATTAGTACAAAGGAGTATCAGCAGTCGCTGGGCCCTGCTAGGGGAGCGGAGGAGGGAGGAGGGTGGGGGGCACGTGACCACACAAAGGGTACTTGGTCCACTACCAAGGGGAGGGAGGGCCACCTAGAAACCAAAACTTCACCTGTATGCAACCTACTTAGGTAGTAAGTACTCACTTGTACCCCACAACTCTATAATAAATAAATGAATTACAAAAAAAACCATGTCGTTTTGATCATGCAGTCTTTCTATGTTTATCTTAGGTTTATGGCCAGGGAAGCTGGGTTTCCAGTTGCCTTCTGTATCAGTATGCTAGAGCTGCCAGAACAAAGTGCCACATGCTGGGTGGCTTAAAACGACAGAAATGTATTTTTCATAGTTATGGAGGGTGGAAGTCCAAAATCAAGGTGTCGACAGGGCCATGCTCCCTCTGAGGTTCTAGATAGGTCTTTCCTTGCCTCTTAGCTTCTGGTGAGGGCATCCATTCATGGCATCCCTTAAGGAGTTGTTATCTCACTCTGATCTCTGCCTCCATTAGGATATGGCTGTCTTCTCCCTATAGCGCCTCTCTCCTCTTCTCACAGGGACATCAGTCAAATTGGATTAGGCCACCCTGAAGACCTCATCTTAATTGATTACATCTGCAATGACCCTATTTCCAAATAAGTCCAGGTATTGGGAGTTAGGGCTTCAACTTGTTTTTTTGGTGAACACAATTCAACCCTTAACACCTTCTGAAATATATTCATGGAATTAAAATACCAAAGATAATCATAGACAAGGGCTAGTACAATTGGCGGAATTTGTAAATGAGGTTCTCAGATGTTGAAGTTTGGACCACGTTGTAATTAGCTGACTGGGGCTAGAATTGCCATCGTCCAGATCCCACGGCCCTCAATTCCATGGCAGATGTGGAACCACAGGTTGGCAGAACTGGAAAGCATTCCTGAGAGCAACCAGCTGAACCCTGTCCTTCTCAGCCTCTTTCATTTTATTTTATTTTATTTTTTGAGACAAAATCTCATTCTGTTGTACAGTGGTGCAATCATAGTTTACTGCAGCCTTGAACTTCTAGGTGTAAGAGATCCTCCTGCCTCAGGCTCCCGAGTAGCTGGGACTTGAGGCACACATCACCTCACCTGGATAATTTTTATTACTTTTGTAGGGACAGGGTCTCACTATGTTGTTTAGGCTGGTCTCAAATTTCTGGACTTAAGTGACCCTCCTGCCTTGGCCTCCCAAAGTGCTGGGATTACATGTGTGAGCCACTGCGGCCAGCCAACCTCATTCTTGTATTTATTTTATTTTTATTTTTCTCCCAAGTTAATGTAGCTTTTTTTTTTTTTTTTTGAGTTGGAGTCTCACTCCTTTACCCAGGCTGGAGTGCAGTGACATGCACACTCACAGCCACCCCAGCATCAACCTGCTGGGCTCCGGCGATCCTTCCACCTCAGCCTTCCAAGTAGCCAGAACTACAGACATACGCTACTACGCCTGGCTTTATTTTTAAAATTTTATTGTAGAGACGCAGTCTCGCCAAGTAGCCCGGCTGGTCTCGAACCCACGGGCTCAGGCAATCCACCTGCCTCGGCCTCCCAAAGTGCTGGGATTACAGGCTGAGCCACTGAGCCCGGCCTAATGTAGCTTTTAAAAAGCTACATAGTATTGCTGGGTGTGGTGGCTCATGCCTGTAATCCCAGCACTTTGGGAGGCAGAGGTGAGAGGATTGCCAGAGCCCAGGAGTTTGAGACCAGCCTAGGCAACTTGGTGAAACCTTGTCTCTATAATAAATTTATTTATTTATTTATTTATTTTAGTTGGAGTCTCACTCTGTCGTCTAGGCTGGAGTGCAGTGGTACGCTCCCGGCCACCACAGCCTCTACCTGCTGGGCTCCGGCGATCCTTCTGCCTCAGCCTTCCAAGACACGGGATTACAGGCTGAGCCACCGAGCCTGGCTACAATAAATTAAAAAAAAAAATTGTCAGGGCATGGTGGCTCGCCTCATACTTCCAGCTACTTGAAAGGCTAAGCGGAAGGATTGCCTGAGCCCAGGAGGTCAAGGCTGCAGTAGCTGTCAGCGTGCCACTGAACGTAGTCTGGGTGACAGAGTGAGACCCCAACTTGAAAAAAAAATAGAACTAAACGTTCTTAACAAAAGCCAGTTGTCCCTTGGCCCATCCTTACTTCCTTCTTGAGTCCTTTCCTCAAGAGCAATTATTTGCAACTAGTTACAGGCACTTACTTTGTATTTGTCAATCATATATTTTTCGGTTTCTTGACTCATCAACTTTGAATATTGTCTACTAACTCCCTATAATGGAATATAAAAGTCTAGCTTTCTTACCAGCCCACCCTCAGTTTTTCCTTTTGCATGCTCACAATATATGTATACAACAATACTTGCTACATCTGTATTCAACATCTATATTATTATTGTTCACATCTTAAGCGTGTGAACATTTCCTTTCTTGCATAACGTTTTGGAGCCTCATGTTTTGTTTGATTATTTTTCTTTGTCCCAATTGTTAAATTTTCCCCAATTCTTCAACAGAGCCATAGAATTCCTCTGGGGTCTGCTTTTCACACAGTCCAATGAACCTTGTTGAGGCACCCCCTTGATGACTTTCTCCTGAAACCCTCTGCCCCCACACAGCCCCCTGGAAACCTCCATTCTTTATTTTGAATTCTGAAGAAAATTATTTTCTTTAGAAATTCAGGACTGGGCATGGTGGCTCACACCTGTAATCCAGGACTTTGGGAGGCTGAGGCATGAGGATCGCTTCAGTCCAGGAGTTCAAGACCAGCCTGTGCAATATAGCAAGACTTTGACTCTATAAAAAATAAAAAGGTTGGGGGCGGTGGCTCAAGCCTGTAATTCCAGCACTTTGGGAGGCCGAGGCAAGAGGATTGCCTGAGCCCGTGGGTTCGAAACCAGACTGGGCAACATGGTGAGACCTCATCTCTAACAATAAAATAAAATAAAAATTAGCTGGGCGTGGTAGTGCGTGCCTGTAGTTCCAGCTACTTGGAAGGCTGAGGCGGAAGGGTCGCCAGAGTCTAGCAGGTCGATGCTGAGGTAGACGTGAACGTCTGCACTCCAGCACTGGGCGATGGAGTGAGACTCCAACTTAAAAAATAAAAAATAAAGTAAATAAAAAATTATCCAGGTGTGGTGGTGCGTGCCTGTAGTCCCAGCTGTTTAGGAGACTGAGGCAGAAGAATCACCTGAGCTGAGGAGGTCAAGGCTGTGGTGAGCCATGATTGTGCCACTGCACTCCAGCCTGGGCAACAGAGTGAGACCCTGACTCAAAAAATAAATAAATTCAATTAATACAAAACTTATTTTTTTGAGAGGAAATTAATTTCATCTTATTTTATTTTTTAATTTTATTTTAAATTCAGGGGTACATGCACAGGCTTGCTACAAGGATTTATTGTATGATGGTGAGATTCGGGCTTCTATTGAACCTGTCATCTAAATAGTGAACATGGTACTCAATAGGTAGTTTTTCAATCCTCGCCTCTCTCCCCCCCTTTAGGAGTTCCCTCCAGTGTCTATATTTTGTTTTGTTTTTTTGTGGAGACAGAGTCTTGCTGTGTTGCCTAGGCTGGTCTCTAACTCCTGGCCTTAAGCAATGCCCCCGCCTTAGCATCCCAAAGTTCTGAGTTACAGACGTGAGCCCTTGCTGCTGACCCCCAGTGTCTATTGTTCTCATCTTTATGTCCATGGTACCCAGTGTTTAGCTCCAGCTTATGTGAGAACATGCAATATTTGGTTTTCTGTTTCTGTGCTAATTTGCTTAGAATAATGGCCTCCAGCTGTATCTACATTGCTGCAAAGGACGTGATTTTATTCTTTTTTATGACTGTGTAGTTTTTCATGGTATATACTATGTATCCTTGTCTTTATGCAATTCATTGTTGATTGGCACCTAGGTTGACCATGTCTTTCCTATTATGAATAGTGCTGCAATAAATATACAAGTGCAGGTATATTTTTAGAATAATTTATGTTCCTTTGGGTATACATCCAGTAGTGAGATTCTTGGGTTGAGTGGTAGTTCTATTTTTAGTTCTTTGAGAAATCTCCAAACTGCTTTCCACAGGGTCTGAGCTAGTTTACATTCCCACCAGTAGGGTATGAACTTTCCCTTTCCCTGCAGCCTGGCCAACATCTGTTGTTTTCTGACATTTTAATAATAAGCATTCTGGCTGGTGCAAGATGGTATCTCGTTGTGGTTTTGATTTGCATTTCTCTGATGATTAGTGATGTTGAATATTTCTTCATATGTTTGCTGTTCAGTTGTGTGTCTTCTTTTATGAAGTGTCTGTTCACGTCCTTTGCCTTTGCCCATTTTTTATTGGAGTTAATTTTTTTTTGTCAATTTTTTTTTTTTTTTGTGTTGGAGTCTCATTCTGTCGCCCAGGCTGGAGTGCAGTGGCATGATCACAGCTCACCACAGCCTTGACCTCCCGGGCTCGGGTGATCCTTCTGCCTCAGCCACCCCAGTAGCTGTGACTACAGGCATGTGCCATGCACTCAGCTAATTTTTTGATGTTTGTAGAGATGAGTTCTTACTATGTTGCCCAGGTTGGTCTCAAACTTCTGGGCTCAAGCAGCCCTCATGCTTTGGCCTCCCAAAGTGCTGAGATCTCAAGTATGAGCCACCAAGTGCTGAGATCTCAAGTATGAGCCACCAAACCTAGCCACCAGTCCTTTTTGGATGGGTAGTTTGCAATGGTTTTTTTTTTTTTGAGTTGGAGTTTCACTCCATCGCCCAGTGCTGGAGTGCAGTGGCACCCTCACAGCCACCCCACTGGCGACCTGCTGGGCACTGGCGATCCTTCCGCCTCAGCCTTCTAAGTAGCTGGAACTACAGGCGTGCACTATCATGCTCAGTTAATTTTTTTTTAATTGTAGAGATGAGGTCTTGCCAAGTTGCTAGTCTCGAACCCGCCGGCTCAGGCAATCCACTCGCCTTGGCCTCCCAAAGTGCTGGGATTACAGGCTGAGCCACTGAGCCTAGCCTGTAAATATTTTTCATAGCTTGTCTATTTACTCTGTTGATAGTTTCTTTTGCTGTGCAGAAGCTCTTTAGTTTAATTAGGTTCCAATGATCAATTCTTATTTTTGCTGCATTTGCTTTTGAGAACTTACTTATAAATGTGTTGTCTAGGCCAATGCCCAGAAGAGTGTTTCCTAGGTTTTCTCCTAGGAATTTTATAGTTTGAGGTCTTAGGTGGA
Source organism: Carlito syrichta (assembly GCF_000164805.1). Lineage (NCBI taxonomy): Eukaryota > Metazoa > Chordata > Mammalia > Primates > Tarsiidae > Carlito > Carlito syrichta. The sequence continues at coordinate 30,924 of NW_007248652.1, read as the reverse complement.
ATTAAATGACTTAATTTTTAAACATGGTGGGCAATAGGGGTCCAGTTTCATTCTTCTGCTTATGGTTAGCTAGTTTTCCATTTATTGAATAGGATGTTCTTTCCCTCACTGTTTATTTTTGTCAACTTTTTCAAAGATCAGTTGGTCATAGTGACTTTATTTCTGAGTTTTCTGTTCTGCTCCATTGGTCTCTATGTCTATTTTTGTATCTTGCTGCTTTGGTTACTGTAGCGTTTTAGTAAAATTTGAAGTCAAGTAATGTAATGCTTCTGTATTTGTTTTTTGTACTTAGGATTGTGTTGGCTATTTGGAATCTTTTTAGGTTCCATATGAATTTTAGAATTATTTTTTCAAATTCTGTGAAAAAGAAAATGCTGATAATTACCAATGCTGGTAATTTGATAAGGATTGTAGTGAATCTGTAGATTGCTTTGGGCAGTATGGACATTTTATATTGATTCTTTCAATCCATGAGCATGGAATGTTTTTTTACTTGTTCATGTCATCTTTAATTACTTTCAGCAGTTTTTTGTAGTTTTTATTTTTATTTTTTTTATTTTTTGAGTTGGAGTCTCACTCTGTCACTTAGACAGTAGTAGTGCAGTGGCCGCTCCCGGCCACTGCAGCCTCGACCTGCTGGGCTCTAGCGATCCTTCCACCTCAGCCTTCCAAGTAGCTGGAACTACAGGCACGCGCTACCACACCCGGCTAATTTTTGATCTATTGTAGAGATGAGGTCCCACCATGTTGCCCTGACGGGTCTCGAACCCGCGGGCTCAGGCAATCCACTCACCTCGGCCACCCAAAGTGCTGGGATTACAGGCCGAGCCACCGATGTAGAAATCTTTCACCTCCTTGGTTAGATGTATTCCCAGGTATTTTATTTTTTGTGGCTATTGTAAATAGGATTACATTCCTGATTTGGTTCTCAGCTTGAATGTTGTTAGTGTATAAGAATGCTATTGATTTTTCAATGTTAATTTTGTATCCCAACACTTTACTGAAGTGTAGGAATCTTCTGGTGAAATCTTTAGGGTGTTCTAGATGTAGAATCATGTTGTCTGTGAAGAAAAATGATTTGACTTTCTCTTTTCCTAGTTGGATGACTTTTTTTCTTTCTCTTGCCTGACCGCTCTGGCAAGGACTTCCAGTGCTATGTTAAATAGGAGTGGTGAGGGTGGACAAACTTGTCTTGTTCCAGTTCTTAGGCAGAATGTCTCCAGCTTTTGCCCATTCAGTATGTTGTTGGCTGTGAGTTTGTCATAGATAGTTCTTATTATCTTGAAGTATGTACCTTCATGCCTAGTTGGTTGAGGATTTTTATCATGAAGAAATGCTGGATTTTCTCAAATGCTTTTTCTGTGACTATTGAAATAATCATACGGTTCTTGTTTTAAATTCTGTTTATATGGTAGACTATGTTTACTAATTTGTGTATATTGAACCAACCTTGCATCCCAGGACTAAAGCCCACTTGATCATGGTGAATGATCTTTTTGATGTGCTGCTTGATGTGGTTTTCTAGTATTCTGTTGAGAATTTTTGTGTCTATGTTCATTAGGGTTAGCAGCCTGTAGTTTTCTTTGTTGTTGTTGTTGTTGTTGTTGTTGTGTCTTTGCCAGATTTTGGTATCAGAGTAGTATTGATTTCACAGAATGAGTTAAGAAGGAATTCCTCCTCTTTAACTTTTTGGAATAGTTTCAGTAAGATTTGTACCAGTTTTCCTTGTATGTCTGATAGAATTCAGTTGTGAATCTCTCTAGTCCAGGGCTTTTTTTGGTTTGTAGGTTTTTGCTATGGATTCAGGTTTGTGACTTGTTATTGGTCTGTTCAGGTTATCTATTTCTTTCTGTTTCAATCTTGGGAGGTAGCTGGGCTTGGTGGCTTATCCTGTAATCCCACGCCTTGGGAGGCTGAGGTGAGTGGATTGCCTGAGCCCGCAGGTTCAAGACCTGCCTGGGCAACTTGGTGAGACCTCATCTCTACAATAAATCAAAAACTAGCCGGGCGTGGTAGCTTGCGCCTATAGTTCCAGCTACTTGGAAGGCTGAGGAGAAAGGATCGCTGGAGCCCAGTAGGCGAGGCTGCAATGGCCGGGAGCAGCCACTGCATTCCAGTCTGGGTGACAGAGTGAGACTCTAACTCAAAAACAAAAACAAAATCAGTCTTGGGAGGCTGTGTGTTTCCAGAAATGTATTCATTTCCTATAGGTTTTCTAGTTTAGGTGTGTAGAGATGTTCATAATAGACTCTGATAATCTTTTGTATTTCTGTGGGATCAGTTGTATTGTCACTTTTGTCATTTCTGACTGTGCTTATTCGGATTCTCTCTCTCTCTCTCTCTCTCTGTTTGTCTATCAGTCTTGTTTATCCTTTCAAAGAACTAACTTTTCCTTTTGTTAATCCTTTGTATGGTTTTTTTGGTCTCAATTTCATTCAATTCTGTTCTGATTTTGGTTATTTCTTTTTTTTTGCTAGTTTGAACTTAGTCTGTTCTTGTTTTAAATTTAGTTTGCTCTTGTTCCATAGGTGTGATATTAGGTTATTTATTTGAGTTCTTTCTATCTTCTTTATGTGGGCATATACTGTTATAATCTTTCCTCTTAACACTGATTTTGATGCATCTCAGAGGTTTTGGTATGTTGTGCCATATGATCAAGTATTTGGTAGAGCTTAGAATATGTTCCATGTGCAGATGAGAAGAGTGTATATACTGTGGTTGTTGGGTGAAGTATTCTGTAGATGTTTGTTAGATCCAATTGCTCAAGTGTCCAATTTAAGTCCAGATTTTCTTTGTTAGTTGTCTTCCTCAGTGATCTGTCTAATGATATTAGTGGGGGTGTCAAAGTCTTCCACTATTATTGTGTGGCTTCCTAAGTCTTCTTATAGGTCTAGTGATAATTGCTTTATAAATCTGGGCCCGCCAATGTTGGGTGCATACATATTTAGAATAGTTAAATCTTCTTGTTGAATTGAACCTTTTATCATTATGTTGTGTCCTTTTTTTTTTTTACTGCTGTTGGTTTAAAGTCTGTTTTATCTGATACAAGAATAGCAAGCTTTCTTTTTTTTGTTTTCTATTTTCATGGTAAATCTTTCTCCATTTCTTTACCTTGAGCCTATGGGTATAATTAGATGTGAGATGGGCTTACAGAAGAGAGCAGAAGGATGTGTTTTTTTTTTTTTAAATCCAGTTTGTCACTCTGTCTTTTAGGTGGGGCATTTAGGCTGTTGATATTAGGCTGTTTGAGGTTGTGTTACTCACTTGTGTAGTGTAGTGTTCTTAGCTAGTCCCTGGCAAAATTCATTCTACTTTCTGCTTAGATGAATTTGACTATTCTAGGTGGCATATATAAGAAGAATCACACAATATTTGTCTTTTGTGTCTAGCCTATTTCACTTAGCATAATGTCTTTAAAGTTCATCATATTATGGCATGTACCAGAAATTATTTTCTTTTTAAGTTTGAGTGATATCGATTGAATAGCAGAGATCCTCAACTTTTGTGAAGTCTAATTTATCCATGTTTTCTTTTGTGCTTTTGGTGCTGTATCAAAGAAACCCAAAGTCACAAATATTTTTCTCTGATGTTTTCTTTTTGTAGTTTTATGGGGTTTTTTTTTGAGTTAGGGTCTCACTCTGTAACCTAGGCTGAAGTGCAATGGCATGATTATGACAATCACAGCTCACAGCAACTTCAGTCTTCTGGGCTCAGGTGATCCTTCCTCCTCAGCATCCTGAGTAACTGGGACCACAGGTGTGTACCATCACAACTTGTTAATTTTTTAATTTTTTGCAGAGATGAGGCTTCATTATGTTGCCAAGGCTGGTCTCAAACTCCTGGATTAAAACAATCTGCCTGCCTTAGCCTCCCAAAGTGCTGGGATTGCAGGTGTGAGTCGCTGTGCCCAGCCTAGTTTTATCTTTTATATTTAGGTCTATAAACTTCTTGGAACTGTTGTTTGATGTCTTTCATTAACTTTGGAAAACTCACGGCATTTTTTAATTTCAATTATTTCTTCCATCCTATTTTTTTCTTCTTCTGGAATTCCAATTACATGTTTTGTTTTGAGTCAGAGTCTCACTCTGTTGCCCAGACTGGAGTGCTCAGGGCAGCCTCAACCTCCTGGGTTCAGGTGAGTCTTCTAACAGCCAAACAAGTAGCAAGGACTATAGGCACATGCCACCATGTCCGGTGAATTTTTAAATTTTTTGTAGAGAACTCCTGAACTCAAGCAATCCTCCCACCTTAGCTCACAAAGTGCTGTGATTGCAGGCATGAGCCACTGAGCCTGGCCCCAATCACACATTTTTTTTTCTGAGTTGGAGTCTCATTCCATCGCCCAGACTGGAGTGCAGTGGCATACTCCCGGCCACTGCAGCCTAAACCTGCTGAGCTCCGGCGATCCCTCCGCCTCAGCCTTCCAAGTAGCTGGAACTACAGGCGCGCGCTACCATGCCTGGCTAATTTTTGATTTATTGTAGAGATAAGGTCTCGCCAAGTTGCCCAGGCGGATCTTGAACCCACGGGCTCAGGCAATCCTCTCACCTTGGCCTCCCAAAGCGCTGCGATTACAGGCTGAGCCATCGAGTCCGGCCGTTACTTAGTCTTTCTAACAAATATTTTAGATTCATCTTAGGCTTACTGCTAGAGACTCTTTCCTGTTTCCAGGCAGTTTTTTCCAGATTGTCCTTACTCTCTGTAAAGAAATGTGACAGAAGTCCTTGAGAAATAGCTCACTGGAACTTGTCAGGTTATTTACTTACAAGTAACTTAAATAATATAAAGTTTGGGCATTATCTATCTTCTAGTTGAGTTGTGGACATTTATTTTTGTCATTTTATTAGTTCTTTAAGTCCCTTAATTCTAGTAAGAATTCCAATCTATTAGGACTCTTTTAATTTATTTGTACTTAATATGAATTTCTCTATCTGGTGGTGACTTTAGGTCAATTTTAGGTTTATTGCTAGCTCTCCTTTTCTCTCTTTCAATCAGTTTTTTTTTTCCAGGCTTCTCTCCATAAAGCAAATATGATAGGAGTCCTTGCAAGAAAGTCCATTGAGACCTGATGTTTATTGAGACCTGATTACAG
>NW_007248652.1:19414-25812 GCF_000164805.1 Carlito syrichta | reverse complement strand
AAAAAAAAAAAAAAAAAAAAGACTGTTCGCTATGGTCTCTTAGCTCTTGGGTGCTCTGGTCTGTTTCTGTGGAGTTTTTTCCTCCACTATTTTTTCTTCGCGAGTTTCAGTTTGTCAATTTCTATTGCCTTATGTTTACATTCACTAATTCTTTCCCTAGTTGTGTTGAGTCTTCTGATAAAACTGTCAAAGATTTTTTTAGTCTTTTACTGTACTTTATATTTCTAGCACTTTCATTTATTCTTTCTTATAGTTTCCATCACTTTCATAAAATTCTCAAACTATTCATATGTGACTTTAACATATTAAGCATAGTTATTTAAAATTTCCTAATAGTTCCAGCATCTGGGTCATATCTGTGTCTGATTCAGTTGATTGTTTTGTCTCTTGTTCATTTTTGTTTGTTTGTTTTGCTTTTTTGTGTGTCTCATAATTTTTGGTTGAAAGTTGGACATCTTGTGTAGAGTAATAGAGACTGAGGTAAATAATTTGTACCTGGGAATGAGCACACCACTTCTTTTGCCAGGTCTTTCATCTGGGGAGTTGAATCAATCTAGTCAGTATTTGAGCTGGGTTTGGGTTTTGTTGTTGTCTTGGTTGACATCAGTGCTTCACAGTTCTCTAGCACTACCTTGCTTGACTGATAATATTGAACATCTTTTCATGTGCTTATTTGCCATACATATATCTTCTCTCACTCTCTTTTTTTTTTCTGAGTTGGAGTCTCACTCTGTTGTCCAGACTGGAGTGCAGTGGCATGCTCCTGGCCACCACAGCCTCAACCTGCTGAGTTCCGGCGATCCTTCTACCTCAGCCTTCCATGTAGCTGGAAATATAGGCATGTGCTATCACGCATGGCTAATTTTTGATTTATTGTAGAAATGAGGTCTGACTAAGCTGCCCAGACTGGTCTCGAACCCGTGGGCTCAAGCAGTCCACTTGTCTCGGCCTCCCAAAGTGCTGGAATTACAGGCTGAGCCACTGAACCCAGCCCATATATCTTCTCTTATATAGTGCCTTACTCAAATCCCATTTGTTTTTATCAGTTTGCTTGACATTCCTCTGGCATTACTACATGTTTAGGCTAGGGCATGACTTGTCAGAGGACTTTTCCTCATGCCTGTTTCACTCTCAGATTTAGGTCTCCCTTTTGCATTTGCTCCTCAGAGAAAGCCTCTCTTTGCATTTTCACCCCTCCTCCGGCAGTAGACCCCCACAACTTATTACTCAGTGCTTTTTCTTGGGGTGGGGTGGCATTCTTCATAGTTTTGGGTAAGCTCCAGTTTTAGACAAGAGCTGGGTTCTGATGAGGTCTACGGGTCTGGGCCCAGGATGTACTTCTGCCCCTCCCCATGGTAAAGCAGGTTTTTTTCTGTTTGATTCCCTCACCTGCAATGGATCTTTCTTCATCTATGCCCTGAGGGCTTTTCCTACCCTGTTCCCACTGCTTAAAGCTTTTGTTCCAAAGAGGATAGAGTGGAAATGGAGATAGTGAGTGGACTGCAAGAAGCTTTCTCAGACTCTGGTCCTGACCCCAAACTTTCTTATGAGCACTCAATGAGGTACATGGAAAAGAACTTACAAGTGGGTGGAAATTCCCTTGTGTCTGTAGCTCCTAGAGATTTTATACCTCACAGTAGCTTGAACTCCAAATTTAGCAAGTTGTTAAAATTTTTAGTTGATGTCTTAGTTCATTTTCTGTTGCATAAGAGAATGCCACAGACGGCATAATTTATAAAGAACAGACATTTATTAGCATGTGCTTCTGGAGGCTGAGAAGTCCAGGACTAGGGCATCTAGTAAGGGCCTTTTTGCTGCATCATGCCACAGTGGAGGGCAAACAGAGGGTAAGAGAGAGCTAAAGAGGGCTGAATTTGTCTTTTTATAAGGAACCCACTCCCACAATAATGAACCCACTCCCATGAGAATGACATTAATCCATTCACGAGGGCAGAGACTTCATGGCCTAATCACTTTTCATTACGCTCTACCTCCCAACACTGTTGGATCGGGTAGTAAGTTTCCAACACACGCTTTTAGGAGGGCACACTCAAACTATAGCAGCTGAATTTTTCTTATGAGATTGTGTGGTCTCTGGTATCTGAGCTATTGGGTCCCATCTCTCCTTGAAGGTTGGTTGGTTGCTCTATGACCTCAGTTCAGGAAAGTTGTGATTTTGCTAATTATCTACCTTTATAGAAGCTAGAGGTCCAGTATTGTGCTTTTACTGAGTTTCTCCAGTGTATCAGGCTCTGCTAGGCTCAGGCACCCTGTGGGGGACAAGACAGATATAGGCCCTGCCTTCATGGGACACATAGCCATCCTGGTGGATCTTGTTGGAGCCACCCAGCAGCCTAAACCCTTGTGAGTTACTCTCCCTACTGCACGGTGGCAGAACTGAGGCTTGGAGGGGAGAGGCTAGTCAGCCAACCAGAGGTGGGAGGCAGCTCCAGCCCTGGCCTCACTGCTACTGAGCCCATTCCCTTGCTGGCTTGCTCGCAAATCAGACCCCAGAGGCAGTAGACTGGACCCTGTGGTCCATTTCCATGGCTCAGTGTGAGAGTTAAGAGTTTAGGCTGAGGGAGGCATGTGACCAAGCTGCGGGACTTTGAATGCTGGCTCTCTCACTTGTCAGCTGTGACATCATGGCCAGGTAAATTCCCTCCTGAGTTTCAGTTACCTCATCTGTAAAATGGGACTAGCTTACCCCTACCTTGCAGGTGGTTGTGAGATCACAGGAGAGTATATGTGAGAAGCCCACTGTGCCAGGCCCCCAGCAAGGGCAGCAACTGCTGTTGGTCTACCAGGCCCTCCCAGACACGTCTCCAGGAGACAACCTATCTTGTGACTTCTGGGTCACTGTGAATTGAAAAGTGGAGCCATTCAGGAAAGGTTTGGGTTCAGAGCAGGCCTGGGTTAGTGAGTCTGGGCTCTCAGCCATGGTTATGGGCTGAATTGTGTCATGGTCCCCTCCCCAATTCGTATACTGAATTCCCAATCCCTAATGCCTCAAAATGTGACCTTATTTGGAGAGAGAGCCTTTACTATCACTGAAAAGACCTTTTCTCCAAACAAGGGCATCATCAGGGGAGCCCTAATCCAATATGATTGGTGATTGGTGTCCTTTTAAAAGAATGAAATTGGCCAGGCTCGGTGGCTCAGCCTGTAATCCTGTGCCTTGGGAGGCTGAGGGGAGTGGAATGCCTGAGCTCGTGGGTTTGAGACCCACCTGGGCAACTTGGTGAGACCTCATCTCTACAATAAATCAAAAATTAGCTGAGCATGGTAGTGCGCATCTGTAGTTCTGGCTACTTGGAAGGCTGAGGCGGAAGGCCCGCCGGAGCCCAGCAGGGCAAGGTTGCGGTGGCCAGGAGCAGCCACTGCACTCCAATCTGGGTGACCGAGTGAGACTCAAACTCAAAAAAAAAAAAGAATAAAAATAAATAAATAAATAAAATAAAAGGAGGAAATTGGGCAACCTCTTCAGGTCCCCTCCCACTGTGAGAGCTTTTCTGTCCTCTCAATAAATCCTGCTTTCTCACTAAAAAATAAAATAATAAATAATAAATAAAAGGAGGAAATTTGGGCACAGAGACCCACACACAGGAGAACACCATGTGAAGATTAAGGCAGAGATCAGGGAGATGCTTTTATAAACCAAGGGACGCCAAAAACAGCAGCACATCTCCAGCAGGCGGGAGAGAGGCACGAAAGATTCTCCCTCACAGTCCTCAGGGGGTACCAAGGGCTCAGACTTCTGCCCTCCAGAATAGGGAGCCCCAACATTTTCATCGTTCAAGTCAATCAGGGTAATGAATATAGCCATTAAGCCATACTGCCTTCACCGGGAGAGGCTGAGGAGACTCCAGTTCCTCCACTCTTTCTTCCTATGGTGCCTTGGGAAAGTTGCCTACCTCTCTGAGCCTGGCTTTCTCATCTGTACAGAGGGGAGGTTCACGTTTCTGCCCAGTCACCCTCTAGGGCTATTTGCAATGTCATTAAACCACATGCCTGAAGTTTGGAGGGAGGTGTCCTAATCCCCAGTACCTGCTCAGCCCTGGGGCCTGCTGTGTACCAGCTGAGATCCTGAGGCCTTTGGCTCACCAGGTACCACTGTCTACCCATTTCAGGCCTTAGACACGGCCCAGAACCCATTGCAGGGATCCAAGAATATGGCTCAGTTATGATGGGGTAGGAGCACCTGCTTTTCTTGTGTCCGTGTGTGTGTTTGGGTAGAGGGCCTGTTCTCCCACACTAGATGCTTCCCCTAAGACAGCCAGCAAGTTTGGAAACTGGAAAAGATTTCATAGACGAGTCTTCTCCCTTTGTGGGCAGTTGGGAAACAGATACAGAGAGTAGCAGCGACTGGCCCAAGACAGTGGCAGAGCTGGCAGGCAGGGTGGAGAGGGCTCTGTGCCCACCATGAATGCCAAGCGGACCCTGGTAGCATGAACCTGTGTCTTACCTATTCTCTCACATCACAAATGCCAATTGGCAAGGACTTGGAGGGTCCGAAGGTACAGAACCCTCCTATTCACAGTCTCTTCTATGATGGCTTCCACTTCCCCCGTGCTCTTGCTCTGAGGTAACTTGTCAGGAATCCTCCAGAGTCACCAAGAGTGCTACAAGATGAGTGATTTATTATAGGATTAGCCCTGGCACAACTGTGGAAGGATCTAGAACAGGGGTGTCCAAACTTTTGGCTTCCCCAGGCCACAATGAATAAAGAGGAATTGTCTGCACATAAATTATATAATATAGCTAATGCATATATATAATATGACTTCTTTTGTTTTTAAAATATTTTTTGTTTTGAAGTTTAGAAAAATGAGAACAATACAAAACTAGTGGAAATTTTGACCTTGTTTTGTAAAACTTCTCTATGAATATCTGGCTTGATGGAAGTGGTTGCAATTCTTAGTGCGTTCTCAAGGTGCTCATCAGAAATGTTTGTCAAATTTTGCTCTTCATGTGCTTCATAATTGAAAATAGTTGCTCACAAATATGTGTGTTACCAAAAAGCAATGTCATGAATAAGGTGTGACTGTGAACTTCAAGAATAGAATTATGCACGGGGTCACGAAGACGCTAAAAAACACATGATGCCAAAATATTTTGTGGGGCCACATGACCAGCTGTTCTGGGCTGTATGCAGCCTGTGGGCTGCGAGTTGAACATGCCTGGTCTAGAATGTGACAATCTGGAAGGAGAAATGAGAAGATCGTGGGTCTAAGAAGTGAGGCACACAGCCCTGACTGTGAAGAGCACATCTCGGAGAAGTCTGTGGGAAGCTGCACCCAGAGGGTAGCCGCTGCCTCTGTACGCCTGCAGTCACGCAATTCCCAGAGCTTCCCAGAGGCCCCTTTATTCCTCTCCTGGCCACATCATTCTTCCCCTTGAGATCCTAGAACTCGAACACTGAGATTCAAGTTTAACTGCTATGAATGCATTTTACCTTACATAAGAGGGGATGGGAGAGAGAGAAAAAAATCATTGATTATATATACAAATACGCTTGATCCTTAAACAACACAGGGTCCACTTATATGTGGATTTTCTTCTGCCTCTGCCACCCCTGAGACAGCAAGACCAGCCCTTCCTCCTCTTCTTCCTCCTCAGCCTACGACATGCAAAGATGACGAGGTTGAGGCCCTTGATGATGATCCACTTCCACTTAGTGAACAGCAAATATGTTTTGTCTTCCTTGGCATTTTCTTTTTTTTTTTTTTTTTTGAGTTGGAGTCTCACTGTGTTGCCCAGACTGGAGTGCAGTGGCCGCTCCCGGCCACCGCAGCCTCAACCTGCTGGGCTCCGGCGATCCTTCCACCTCAGCCTTCCGAGTAGCTGGAACTACAGGGGCGCACTACCACGCCCGGCTAATTTTTTGATTCGTTGTAGAGATGAGGTCTCGCCAAGTTGCCCAGGCAGGTCTCGAACCTGTGGGCTCAGGCAATCCACTCACTCAGCCTCCCAAGGTGCGGGATTACAGGATGAGCCACCGAGTCCAGCTCCTTGTCATTTTCTTAATGACATTTTATTCTTGCTAGCTTACTTTATTGTAAGAATACAGTACCTAATACTATAACATACAAAATATGTACAAATCGACTGTTTATGTGATCAGTCAGGCTTCTGGTCAACAGTAAACTATTAGTAGATAAGTTTTGGGGGAGTCAAAAATTTTACACAGTTTTTTTTTTTTTTTGAGTTGAAGTCTCACTCTGTCGCCCAGACTGGAGTGCAGTGGCATGCTCCCGGCCACCGCAGACTCGACCTGCTGGGCGCCGGCAATCCTTCCGCCTCAACCTTCCAAGTAGCTGGAACTACAGGAGCGTGCTACCACGCCCGGCTAATTTTTGATTTATTGTAGAGATGAGGTCTTGCCAAGTTGCCCAGGC
>NW_007248652.1:2709-19394 GCF_000164805.1 Carlito syrichta | reverse complement strand
TCGGCAGGTTGCCCAGGCGGGTCTCGAACCCACGGGCTCAGGCAATCCACTCACCTCAGCCTCCCAAAGGCGCGGGATTACAGGCTGAGCCACTGAGCCCGGCTTGATTTTTTTTTTTTTAATGAATGGGACAGCCTCCATTCTACCAAATGAGTGAGAGCTCTCCCAGATGCAGAGTTTTGATTGTGTGGGGGATAGTGTTGCACCCCTAAACCTCACGCTGTTCAAGGGTCAACTGTGCATATAGAAACAAGGAGGAAATGCCAGTAACTATTACAGTCCTCAGTCCTGCACAGGTCGTGTGGCTGGGGCTCACGTAAATTCCTTTTCCATTACCCACTCCGTATTGCCTGTGTCCTTGTCAGGACCCAGCTGGCTGTGGTTTCTTGCCTGGAAGGGTGACCCAAACCCTCATTCCTTAAGGGTCTCTGTTGTTAATGTTCCTGCCTAGATTGGGTTGTAGTTTCTGTTCCAAAGATGCCCCATCTTACCCTTGCCCCAGTAGTCAGAGCTAATCACCCCCATTTTTGCTGTTGGTTCAGTCACATAAAGGACCATTGAGGCCAAATGGCTGTCTCAGTTTCCAGTTTAGTTAAACTATTATTGTGTCTCCTGGTGGGAACACTCGTTTGTGAACTCATAGTTGCAGGGACGGAAAACAGACATTTTGCTGGTGGCTTGCCAGGGGTGATAGTGAGGAAGAGATATCTCATTTCCATCCTTGGACACCTGGACTCATGGACCCTGGGAAAAACAGCACCACAGGCTGGGTGTGGATTCAGAGTGCACTGCATCCTGGGGGAGCCTGCACCCTAGCTGGTGCTGTGACTGTGTCTTCAAAAGGCCACTGCACCACTCTATAAAGTCAGCTGCTTCAGGATGATGGGGAATATGGTAAGATTGGTGAATTCCATGGGCCTTGCTTAATTTGCTTCAAAATGAGTTCCCTGGTCAGAAGTAGAGCCATGTAGGCCTCTGTGTGGCAGATAAGGCATTCTTTTGTTTTGAGAAAGCAGGATTTATTGAAAGAACAGAAAAGCTCCCATAGCAGGAGGGGACCCAAAGGGTTTTTCCACAGATAAGGCATTCTATGGGTCCACAGTTTGGCAGCAAAGCAGACCCATATTCAGAATAAGGGTCTGTGGCCAAGAGAACCAAGTGCCTTCCTTCTGTGATGGAAGTGGCCTGCTGTAACCACCTGCTTCCAGGTGACTCTCTGGTTTTCCTGGGGAATGGTGTCCTATGGGGGGTGCAGAGGCCCCTCGTGTGATGTTCTGCAGAGGACAGCAGCATCAAGGTCCCTGAGGACTCTACTATGAAAGAGGACAGGAGAGTTGACATAAACTTGAAGTGGGACAGGGAAGTATGTCACTGACCATAGTTACTGAAAGTAACAGCTTAAACTGGTAAGAGACAAGGCCCCAGATGTGCTGAATAGCTCCAGCAAAGAGCCACATCTGGAATGGGAGCTGCCTTTGGAAGCACCTCCTGATCAAGCTTGTGATCACCTGCAGCCACTCTCCAGGACCTGTTTGTCTTCTGCGTAGACCCCTTCGGTGGGTGAATGGGGGTGTGGTAGGAATCACCGCTCCAGAGTCCTTTGAATCCTTGTCGGGGGCTCCAACCTCTCAATCCCTCCAGGTATGTGAGGAATATGCTTTGCTTCTGGTTTACCATCTTGATGGGGGGGTTTCCAGTTGGCCTTTCCTGCCATGACAGCCCTCACTCCACAGGTCAGGAAACTGCTGGCTGCTGAGTCCAATAGCTTCAATGTGCATTCCAGAGCTGGAAAAATAACTCCTAGCTGTGTTCAGGAGCCCGGTGGGTTCATGTGAGCTGGGCCTGAGCAAAGTCTCCTCATCACCCGCTCTCTTGCTGTATCGTTAAAACATGGCCTTAAGTTTTTTGACATTTCTCCCATCGAGAGGTGGAAATTTATGTCTCCTTGTCTTGAATCTGGGTGGACATGTGACTACTTCGACCAAATGAGCATGACTGAGATGATGCTAAATGAGCATGACTGAGGTGGCACATACAAGATGTGCATGGTCCACATGCACATGGACCGCTGAGTCCCCATGGACGAAGTCTGACTACTCTGACGCCAACACACTAGACATTCTGGTCAACAGTCCCAGCTGAGCCCAGACTTCCAGCCATCGCTGCCAAGGCATCAGATAAGGGAGAGGAACTGTCTCGGGCACTCCAGACAGCCGAGTACCATTGAGTGTTCCTGTGGACACCACAAAGAACAGGAGAATTTCCTGCTGAGCCCTGTCTGGACTCCAGCCCCCCAAGACGATGAGACACAAGACAATGGCCATGTTTGTTAAGCAGCAGTAAAGATCCAGAGTACCTCCAGCTCCGAGCCACCATCCAATGATCCTTAAAATATCTGGTTATTTTACCTTCTCCAATGCAGTCGTTCGGGTAGATGGCCTCAGGTCCCTTGGAGAAAACTAGGAGGAAGATTTATAATCTACACTCTCCATTATCCTTCATCAAAGGGACCCAACCTCCCTTTCATTCCAGCGGCTCTGAGTCTGTCAACTACTCAGTGTGGAATTGCTGGAGGGGCCTGTAAATGTCCTCTATATACTGCTTCTGTTTAGATTTCTGCTTAGCAGACCTAGGATTTTTTTACTTATACAAATCCAGATTTTATCAGGTTGCCCACTTATTTTGCTGTTGGGGTCACCATGACCTCAAGATTGACTGATCCATTAATTAATTAATCAATTCTGTTTCCGTGCCCCTCCTCTCAACTAAAAACAGAGTGAGGGGGTCTGTGAACAAATCAGTCTAAAATTAGAAGTCCCTTCCTCATTCCAGTCTCTTCGGAGCTTATGATGCCACCTTATGGGTCCCACTTGGCACCTGATCCCCCGAAGCTTGTCAGGTCTTGAGTCTGGTCTTATTAGTCTAGAAGCTTGTCAGGTCTTATTAGTCTAGAAACCATGGGAGGTGGGGGCCACCTCAGGAAGGGCCCACTGGAAGGTCTCTGGGCATAGGGAGAATCTCGGCCTCTTCACTCAGAGCTTGACCTGGGAGTTCAAAGCCCTGAGCTTGTCTTTTGTTCTCTCTGGCTTTCCGGTGCACTCAGAAGCAACTGAGCAATGCCACAGTCCTTATTCCCTGTATGTCCACTGACACATTCTTTGCCAGTAGCTACATGGCCACCCAGAGCCTTCTGCAGGCCTTGACCCCAGGAGTTACGTGGCTGTTTCGTGGTTGTGGACCATGGAGCCCCAGTGTCCCCTGTGCCCTGGCTGCAATGTCCTTAATCCTATAAATCTACTGAGGTTGAACAGCCATGCCAACTTCCTGTTCTGAAGGCTATCTTCCCCTGTAAACATCACCAGCACTGGATTCCAGCAGGAAGCAAAGCCACCAGGGTGTTCAGAGGGGACATTGGGGTTAGAGAAGGCACCTCCACCAGAAATCTGAGGAGCCAGGCGTGTCCAGTGTCAGAAGGAATGCAAGGGGCACTGCTGGGGGTCCCCTGGGAGCTACTGCCTCTGTGGGTTTTTGGTGCTGCCTCTGGAGTGGGCCTGGGGCTGCCACTGGTCAGCAGGTGAGCTGGTGGGAAGAGCAGAGCACAGAGCGGAGGCTGGAACCCGGGGGCACAGGGTCTGCCCGTCACCATGTCCGACTACTGTGACCTTCACTGCTTCACTGCCAATTTCAAAAGCTCACATGCACAGAACACACAGGAAGGCATCCTGGCAAACATTCTCTCAGCTTAACCAGGCTGACGTGGTATCATCGACGCATCTCCCTGCCCAGATTGTCTGTCCCTTCACCCTATCGGCCTTCACTCCAACCCCTAGCTGTGATGCCGGGTTGGGGCTATTCTCTTCCATGTAGGTGTGGCCGGTCACTAGCACACACTTGGAACGGAGTGGCCTTCGGTAGGGCAAATGGATGAGTGAATGGCTGAAGAGATGAGGCTCGCTTGGTGCCAGGCCCAAGACACGTGAAAGAGTCAGACCGAGAATTTCAGAAGAGGCTTGCTGCTGTCACCATCACCAGGCGCTTATTCTCTGAAGGGCGCTGGGCTGGGGGAGGGAGACAGAGGAATGGACCTGAACCACTGGGACACACCTGAGTGAATGTGATCAGGCCCCCCAGAAACTCAGAGGAAGTGGGGTGCTCAGAGGAAGCAGCCACTGATGCCTTGTGGAGGACTTCCTGAAGCTGGTTGCAGGGGAAGGGGGGGCAGGTGGGGGTGTGGGGCCAGGTGCATTGCACACACGGGGGCCATGGTTTGGATGTGTGTGTTCCTGCAAAATTCAAATGCTGGACTTCAACCCAACAGGGACGGTTTAAGAGGTGGGGCCTTTCGGGAAGTGATCAAGTCATAGATTAATGTGAATGAGATGAATGCCCTTATCCGGGAGGCTTCAGAAAGCTGCCTGGCCCTTCTGCCTCTTCTGCCATGTGAGGACACAGCGTTTGTCCCTTTCTGCCTCCTTCTGCCGTGGGAAGAAGGTGCCATCTTGGAAACAGAAAGCAGCCCTCACCAGACACCAAGTCTGCTGGCACCTTGATCTTAGCCTTCCCAGACTCCAGGAATGTGAGAAAATACATTCCTGTTCTTCATAAACCCCCCAGTATTCGGTATTTTGTTATAGCAGCATGAATGGATGAAGACAGAAGGCATGGCTTGTGCAGGTACAAGGAGGAGGGCACCCAGGCATACTCTTGAAATGGTGAGGTTTGTAACTTCAGGTTGTGGGCTTGCTCAGGTATCGATTTCTAGGGATGATCCCCACTGTCAAGGAGAAGGGTCTTGCTCAGGTTAAGAAATGACTAGTCTTCACGGTGGAAATGGAAGGTGGAAACAGGCATAACCAGGAGGTATCCACAGAAACCCAGGTCCTGAGATCATGCCTACTGCCAGGCTCAGCCCCTTCTCTCTATTCTCTAAATCCCCCATGGCTCCCTATCACCCTCAGGATGTGGTCCAATCTCCTGAATGGGACTGCGAGGTCCTCGTTCCCCTCTCTCACCTTTGGGCCTCCCCACATGATGCTTCCTCTGTCCTAAACCTTCCTCACCCCTCAGCTGCTGCCTCCTCAGAGTAACCTCTCCTGACCCTCTCCTGGGTCCTGCCCCCACCGTGCTCCCCAATTTACCACTCACTGTGCTTGCTGGGTCAGAGGCCCTCCTGGTCATCGCCATTCTCCACCGAACCCTGCTCAGCAGCCTGAGCTGGTATGACTGCGGATGGACCCCGGGTGGGGGTCTGTGTGTGTGTGGGGGGGGAAGTGAAGCCATTCGTAGCAGAGGAGGGAAACGTGGGGGGTGCCTCTCAGGACCAAGCCCTCTTCCAGCTGACCCTTGCTTTAGGGGTTTCATTGGCTCTGCTCTGGGAAGAGTCTTCGTGTAACAGACCCAGTTTAGACTCTGCTGGTGAGGATGGCCCCTCTCTCACGTCCGTGGCAGGAGAGGGCAGAGACGCCCCCGTGCCCTGCCTTCCCAGTGCCTGACAGTGGGACAGAAGCAGCACGTGCAGCCTTTCTAAGGGTCATTTGGCAACGCACATCAAAGGTCTTAACAAAATGACCATCCCCCTCAGCCAGCACTTCCCTAACTAGAAATGTACCAGTTGACAAATGCACAAAAAAGTGCACAAGGATGCTCTGGGGTGTTGGGGTTGGTGGTTATGAGGATGAAGAATTGGAAGTCACCAGGATGACCAGCAACGGGATCAGAAGACTGAAGGGCTCCAGGGAGTTGCCAGCAAGTGACTGAAGCTACGCTTTCATGGCTCTCACTCTCAGGCATCCTCGCGCCCACTGAGGTGAGCCCTGCTGTCACCTCCGCTTCTCAGACAAAGGCTCCGAGAAGGGACGTGCTGCTGGGGGCAGGGCCAGAATCTACGCTCAGCTCGGTGTGATTCCAGGGACCAATAAACAAAGGAAGCCAGGAGTCTGAGTCAGAATAAAAGAAGTCAGGAGAGGACTCCTGTGAGTGATTCATTTTTTTATTGCCTTTATTAAGCACGTGATGCCCTCACCCCAGGGCATGCTTGGTGCTCAATGGCAACCGCTGCGATTACTTTTTTACTTTTCCTGGAAGGGAGGAGAGCAGGCAGCCCAGGGCCCCAGCCCAGCTGCCATGTTTTGGTCTGAGAGGCCCAGCGGAGGCAGACCTCACTCTCGTATGCGGCAGGACACAATGGGCATGAAGGTGGACTCGGGAACCATCGTGCTTGGGCTCACATCCCAGCTCCATCACTTACTAGTGGTGTGTGACCTTGAGCAAGGTACTCGCCCTCTCTTGGCCTCAGCTTCTCCATCGATAAATGGGTATAATAACAATACCTACCTCACAGGGTTGTTGTGAGAGTTAAATAAAGTAATATTTGTAAGAAACATTGACGTGTGCCTGGCATAGTAAGTCCCATATCAGCATTTGTTTTAAAAAAATACACACTACATAACAGTTAGAACTTGTTTGAGAGTAATCTGAGCAGCATATATCAGCATTTTCAATGTGCAGCAGTGATTCAGCAATCCTGCGGGTGGGATCTATCAGGTAGACACACTCGTAGAAATTCGTAATGATGAATATTTATAACTGTTTGTTGCAGTGTTATTTGTAAGGACAAAAAAACTGACAACAACACAGATGTTCATCAAAAAGAGAGTGGTTAAATAAATTATGGTATATTCACTCAGTGAAATACTATCTAGGAGTAAAAAAAAAAAGAAGTATATGTTTTAGGTTGAATTATTTGAAATTGTTAACATTTAACCGTTTTTGACTTACAAGATGGCAAAGTGGCAATTTCAGGTAATTAAGTCTAATACTATACAATTGTGTTAGATTGAACTGTGGTAACAAATAGACCCAAACCTGTACTGGATTAAACACACAGAAGTTTATTTGGTGTTAATGTAATTTCCCCAGATGTGGAGAATGAGCCAAATGAAGGGTGGGACTCCCTTCCACAAGGTGACTCAGGGACTCAGGCTGAATACAAGTCTGCATCTTTAACACATGTTTTCCCAAGGCTACTGTGCTTAACTCTGTCCCAGCTGGCACGACATCTGTGCATGCAAACCAGTCCCTGGCCCACAGTGAATGCTCATCTATATTAGTGTGTGGCAAGTTACACTAATGTTCCTTCCCAACAAAATCCCAACTTTGCATCTGCTTAAGGGGAAGGGAGTGTTATATTTTGGTTTAATCAATTGCAGGGGCCCCATTCTCTTGCCAGTGATTGATTTCCATATGGGAAACTATCAGTGCCCCACAGTGTCCACTCCTGTCTTACATGGTGACACAAGTCCCCAGCTGCCATCTTGCTTTGCTGGAGGACTTTCTCTGCCAGCTGGAGCCTGGTCTGTGAGCGCCTATCCTGCAGGCTGGAGGTGCCAGAGACTTAGGGCCCATCCCCCAGTGAAGCCTTCAATCAAAGCCTGACAACACTGTCTCCCTCAGGTGAGTGTTTCACGCTGTATTACTGAGCTCCCTGGTGGGACTGAGCTCCAGTCAGCCACAAGGGTAACTTGACTGGTAACTGTGACAGATTGTATTTTCCCACATGCTCTTGTCGTCGCGGGCCAGTGACATTCCTCCACCCTTGAACCCTTTGTAACTGGTAGTGGAAGTGATATTGACTTCTGAGACTGGTCAGAACAGGCAGCATGGCTTCTATCAGGTGTTCTCTGTCTCTCTTTGCCTGTCTCTCTCTATCGATGCTTGCCCTTGGAACCCGGCCATCCATGTCGAGGAGTCCAGGCCACCTGGAGAGGCCATGTGTGGGAGTTTCAGCTGACAACCCCAGCCAGGTCCCTAATGGACAGTCAGCATCAACCACCCAATATGAGTGGGCAGCCTTCAGGTGACACCAGCCCCAGCCCTTGAGCTTTCCAGCTGGGGCCCTACATTGTGGAGCAGAGACCACTCTTCTTTGCTGTCTGCTCCCGAGCCACAGAAATCAGGAGAGGGGACAAAGAATGACTGCTGTTGTGAGCCCCTAGGTTTTGGGGCCTTGTGTCACATAGCAATGAACACCCGATGCAGTCGTGTGTCCCTAACTCGCTGCTTTCCCTTCCTTGTCTTACTTCCCATCCCCGTCTAGCTTTTCCTGGTGTAACTCCCAAATCAACCATCTGCACTCCAGCTCTTACCTCAGGCCTGCTTCTGGGGGAAACTAATCAAGGCACACATTATTAGGAAAAGACACAGAAAAAGATATAGAGAAAGGACAAACAAACTTGCCGAGTGCTTCCTTGGGAATGGGCGCAAGAACCAGCAACATTAGGGTTCAAAACATGTCTGAATTATGTACATTGTAAACAATTTTTCAATTTCATTTCTAAAAATATCAAACATTTCCATATAACCTTGAGTCTGGGGCAACCCTTTCAGGTCCCCTCCCACTGTGAGAGTTTTTCTGTCCTCTCAATAAATCCTGCTTTCTAAAAACAAAAACAAAACAAAACAAAAACCTTGAGTCTGGTTTCATTAGACCAAGCTGGGTCAAGCAAGTTGATTCTGGGGAGCAGGTGAGCTCCAAGCATCTCTCTCTTTTTTTTTTGCTCTGAGTTTCTTGCACAGTTGGTGGCCAAGCTGGTGTGTGGCAACTCCTTTTCTTTCTTTTTTTTATGTTTTAAATAAACTTTTTAAAAAAGTGTTAAAATATACATATATAAAATGTACCATTTTCACCATTTTAAGTGTCATTGGGCATCTTGACATTGGGCAGCCCTCAACCTGCACACCTCCAGGAGCCTTTTTTTTAAATTGGGAGCTTACTGTGTTGCCCAGGCTGGAGTGTAGTGTCATGATCATGTCTCACTGCAGCCTCAGACTCCTGGGCTCAGGTAATCCTTCCACCTCAGCCTCCCTCCCAAATAGCTGGGAGGGAAGGCACACACCACCACACTTAGCTAATTTTTTAAAATCTTTTTTTGTAGAGACAAGGTCTTCCTATGTTGCCTAGGCTAGTCTTGAACTCCTGGGCTCAAATGATCCTCCCACCTCGGCCTTCCAAGTGCTGGAATTACAGGTGTGTGCCACTGCTCCTGGAATCCTGGAGCTTGTCCCTACCCCAGGCTGAAACTCTGTGTCCAAGAGACACAGACTCCCCATCCTTCCTCTCCCAGCACCGGGCTGCCTGCATTCTACCTTCTATCTCTCTGAACTTGACTGTTCTAGGGACCCCATGTAAGTGGAATCAAAACAGCAGTGTTTGTCCTTTTGTATCTGGCTGTTTCTTAAGTGATCCCGGGGTCACTCTTGTGGTCACTGCCGCCTGTGGTCGTGCTCCCTGGCACCAGACCTACCCCTGGCCTGCACAGGTGTGACTGGTAGCTGGTGGCCGTGGCCAGTGGGCAGGATGCGCAGCCGTGGCAGCCCAGACTCTCCGTTCCGGACCAGCTCTCGTGCCTCCTCTCCCCAGTCCCAAGCAGAATTGCTGGGCGAGGGTTAATCAACATTCAGTCATGTTTCCAAGTTTAAATGGAGCATTTGTTTAATTATGTGTAAGTAGCAATACATTGTGGCCATTATCTAAATCACTATTTTATTTCCTGGATGTGGTTTCATAATGCAGGGTTTCTGCTCCAGACTAGCATCATTAACAGAGAAGAGTTAATGAATATAAAAGCGTAAAGGCTAATTACACTTTAATTTACAATCATGGTCTCATTTTGGGACCACATGAAATCTGTTTTGAAAACAATTAAAAAAAACCCCACTCTTGCCCTGGTAAGTGGAGGGACCCCAGCCAGGAGCCTAGCTCTGGCTGCCATGCCGATGGCTGGCACCCGTCCCCGCCCTGGCGCCATTACCGGGAGGCTGGCGGGGCCAAGTTCAGCGCCCTGTGACTCCGTCTTTTGTTTCCAACAATTTCCTTTCCGCCTTTGGAGTCTGCTCTTTGTGGCTGCTGTGGGGAGTTGGGTGGTCTGACCACGTTGTTCTCACGTGGCCTCATAGAGGAAAGTGGGTGGAATCCCCTGATGTTTTCAAAGCAGGGGCAGTGGTGGTAGGGGTAGGGGCCTCTGGTGTTGGCCAGGTTCCTCCTGTGGCCTGCCCGATGCTGGGCACTCTCACGTGTATTTTGTATTCCTTGAAATTGCCTTTCAGTGGCAATTCGTATCCCAGAAATTTGAATTAGTCCCTCTGAAATGTTTAATGCAACCACGGAGTTAATTTTCTTAGGTATAATATTGGCATACATAGGAGAATGTCCTTATTCTTTTTTTTTCTTTTCGAGTTGGAGTCTCATTCAGACACCCAGGCTGGAATGCAGTCACTCATGACCACCCAGGTGTTGACCTGCTGGGCTCTGGCGATCCTTTGGCCTCAGCCTCCTACTTGTAGCTGGAACTACAGGTGAGCGCTACCACGCCCAGCTAATTTTTTTTTTTTTTGAGAAAGCAGAATTTTTTGAGAGAACAAATAAAGTTCCCACAATAGGAAGGGAACTGAGGGGGTTGCCTGGTTAATTTTTTTTTTATTTATTGTAGAGACAAGGTCTTGCCAAGTTACCTAGGCTGATCTTGACCACACGGGCTCAGGCAGTCCACTTGCCTCGTCCTCTCAAAGTGCTGTGATTACAGGCTGAGCCACCGAGCCTGGCCTGTCCTCATTCTTAGGAGACAAAAAGAAGTTTGGGGGTGAAAGACCATAATGTCTGCTATTTACTATCAAATGGCTCAGGGAGGAAAAAAAATATATATGTGGAGAGGGGAGCCAGAGAGAGAAGGAGAAAGAGACAGAGATAAAGAAATAAATGTTAAAAAAAGGTAGAGGGGCAAAGTGTGAGTATTATTGATTATAAGTGGAGGGCGTGCAGGTGTTTATTGTACAATTCTTTCAACTTCTCTAAGTTTTGAAAAATCTTATAATAAAAATTGGGAACTGACATCATCTCAGCTTGCCAGGGCTGCCTGTGGGCTGAGGAATCAGGGGCAGGGAAAAGACTGAACAGTCTGCTTTGTTAATCTTTGAACTTCTTTCTTGTTTTTTGAATCGAGGTCCCACTCTGTTGCCCAGGCTGGAGTGCACCATCTCGGCTACTACAGTCTTGACCCTCTGGGCTCAGGCAATCCTTGAGCCTTAGCCTCCTGAGTGGCTTGGGGCTACAGACCCCCCTGTGCTACCACGTCTGGCTAATTTTTTGATTTTTTTTTTGTAGTGGCGAGGTCTGGCTATGTTGCTTAGACTGATCTTGACCTCCTGGACTCCAGCAGTCCTCCTGCTTTGGCCTCCTAAAGGACTGAGATATAGGCATGAGCCACTATGCCTGGCCTGCTTTGACTTTTTTACCTGTTAAATAAACTCCTTTTTTTCCAATTGAGAAAATGTTCATTTAATTAAGCCCAGGTTTTGTCTGTATGATTTTATGTTAAGGATTACTGGAGTCTGGAATAAGAATCAGATAATCAACGAATCAAATAATCATCACATAAATGTGAAAAAAGCAAAAAAGAAAAATAAGTAGCATTGGGTCATGTGTCCCTCTGTCTTGTGTCTGAGAAGACCTGGGACTTCAAGAGCTGGGTGGCCCCAGTGGGGCTCAGTAGCCTTTTGCTTTTGAAACCCTCAATTCAGGCTTCTCTTGTACAGAACGATCATTTAAGAAAATGCCAGCAACTAGTGCAGAGGGGCAGTAAAGGGGCCCTTTCAGCCATGGCTGGGGCAGTATATACCAGCGCTACCTTTAGGAGTTCATCCTCAGGAAACATTGGGGCAGGGTTGCTTGTTGCTGCTTGGTTTATTATGTTAAAAATAAAACTAAGGGCAACTGAAATTAGCATATTTTTTGATGAGATGAGAACATAATGATGGAATGGTGACCTGATAAAAGCAGGATGAAAACTACATTTATATCATGGTTTCAACAATGTAAGGGAAACAGATATGCATAGACAAATCTGAAAAGAACGTCAAGCATTTTACTTTTTAGTTGGAGTCTCAGTCTCTGTCACCCAGGCTGGAGTGCAGTGGCACACTTACGGCCACCCCAGTGTCGACCTGCTGGGCTCCGGCAATCCTTCTGCCTCAGCCTTCCAAGTAGCTGGAACTACAGGCGCGCTACTGCGCCTGGATAATTTTCAACTTATTGTAGAGATGAGGTCTTGCCAAGTTGCCCCGGCTGGTCTCGAGCCCGCTGGCTCGGTCAATTCACTCGCCTTGGCCTCACGAAGTGCTGGGATTACAGGCTGAGCCATCGTGCCCAGCTTTTTTTTTTCTTCTTTTGAGGCAGGGTCTCGCTTTGTGGCCCAGGCTGATCTGGAACTCCTGGACTCAAGCCATCCTTCTGCCTCAGCCTTCCAACTAGCTGGGATTACAGGTGCGCACCACCACGTCCAACTAGAAATATTCCTTTACAATTCAAACTATAATGTGCATTTTATTACCGTCTGTATTTCTAGACAGAATTTGGAGGGTCGGTCCAGCTCACAAGTTCGTGAGCTGTGCTGTTCTCCCACCACAGCCCCCATGGGGCTCCACCTCCTGATCCCAGCTGATTGGATCAAAACAGGGCCAATCAGAATGTCTTCTCCAGGAAGTTGGAAAAGGGCTTAAGGAATTCCAGATGCAGTTTGTGAATCCCGGATCCACTAGGGGCTGCCCCTACCTATGGGTTGGGGAACTGAGTGCAGGGAAAAGACCCAGCAGACACACACACAGCAGGGGACAGTGGGGAGCCCTGGAGGGACCCTCATAATCTTTCCTGAGCCTGATTCCAGGCCCTTCATCCTGCCCTTGGATTTCACAAGACTTTCCTGTAGTGTTTTATTAAGTTCTCTCTTTCTCTCTTTTTTTTTTTGAGACGGAGTCTCTCTTTGTCCCAGGCCAGAGTGTAGTGACACGATCATGGCTCACCGCAGCCTCGACCTCCTGGGCTCAGGAGATCCTCTTTCCTAGGCCTCCCGAATAGCTGGGACTACAGATGCGGGCTGCCATGCCCCATTTAGATTCTCTTTTTAAATGATTTTTCTGGCTTGGAGTTTCCGTTACAACCCAACAGTCCTAACTAACACAATGAGCATGTATTATTTTAATAATAAGAAGGAAAAGAACAGAAATCACAACCATTTACTGCTTGGGCCAGGCACCTCGAGTTGTGCTGACCCGGGGCCTGTGCCCTCAGATCCATTTTCCATTCTTCCGCCTCCGCCCTGTGTTGCAGGATCCGCCCTGTAGCCGAGTTTCCCAGGTCTCCCAGAACAACTGATAAGAGATGCTGGGGAGAAGGGGCAGGAGAAAGGAGGAGGTGGCGGGGGGGGGGATTTCTCCCCCTGGCTGTGGCCTGAGCAGCCTTGACAGGGCCTGCATCCCCTCTGCAGCTGGACTGTCCTCAGGTCGGTCCTGCAGGTGGCCCCAGAAACCCCATGTCCTCCTTTTGTCTCCCCAGCCCAGCGGGGAGAGGCTTTCAGTCGTAAGCATCTCTGGGTGGCTGGTTTCTTGGCTCTGTGCAGTCAATTGCCTGTTTGCATCCTGTTTCCTGGGCAGACACTGATGACACTTTTGTCATCTCATATCTTTTCTGACTCCCGTCTGAGGGAGGTATTAGGGTCCTCACTTAGCAGGTGAGGGCGCTGCTCATCAGAGAAGCTAAGTCATATGCCCCATAGTGTCACACAGCTTGCTACAATGCTCTGAATCCAAGCCCTTATCACTGTTTCACTAGACTGCTTTTTAGAATCACCTCTAGAGTTAGAAAGAAAAGTTAAAAAAAAAACAAAAACACTTGTCTAACTTATCTCTTATGGCATGGGCACTTGGTAAAAAACCAAAACAAGACACCAAAACATCCAACCTCCAGGTTCTTCCTGCCCTGAACTACCCAGCAGGGCAGAACCGCTTGGGAAGGCTCTGGGGTGGCCTTGCAGGCCCGGGAAACTTCCTCAGGAAAGTCCAGCCGTGTCCAGACCCAGACCAGGGTGAGGACAGGTCCTCGAACTCCACGCCTCTGCTGAGTGGCTGTGAGACCGGGCATGTGGCTCCCTGAGGGCTTTTCTCTCTCCTTCACACGAGAGAAGTCTCATCTAGATGGCAAACTCCTCCCAGTGACCTGGCTGGGCACAGGACGGCAGTAGCTGGTGACCTCAGGTCTCTCACCAAGTCCTCTGCTCTGGGGCTCAAGCCTGGGGGCAGCATGGAGGAGGGGAGGGCATGGACGCGGCTGCACCTGCTCCACCCTGTGCTTGGGTTGTTCATGCCTCAGGAACACACGTTTGTCTCTGATATCCACGAAACGTGGGGCTTGGAGGGTGTTTGGATTCTTTTGTGACACACATGAAATTCGGTATATAACCACTCAAGTCAAGCACGGTCCTGAGAGGCCCAGGGGGGAGGCCCCTCTGGCCCCCAGCGGGACCACCTCTGTGAGCTGGGCCACACTGGGCAGGTGGCTTCCTCTGCAGGCCTCCGTCTCCTTTTCCATAGTATGGGCCCATCATGGTGCCCATTTTGGGGTTCCTGCTTGTGTTCTGGCACTAACCCAGCTGCTAGAGGTACAGAAGCTCTTGTGGCTGCCGTCACTGGGGTCATTTCATTAGTTTTATTGTTACCTCCAGCACTACCCGTGAGTCACGGGGGTCCCTGTGGCCTGGAGAAGTGTGACCATGGACTGAGGCCAGAGTCCAGGGGCTTCCAGGTACCTCAAGCCAGATCCTGAGAGGGGGAAGCTCTGTTCCCACCTGCTGCCTCTGCTACCGCTGAGGGATGGAATTCTGTGCCCAAAGCCCCCCACGGAGATGCAGGCTTGGGGCCTGGACAGAGGGAGTGGTGGTCAGGGCTGCTGATGGGTACCTTGCAGCACCGACTGCACTGCCATCACTGGCTGGGGAGGTTGGGTGGTTCCTGGCTCTCCGTTGACCTTCCTGGCTCCTCCTGCAGCCCTTCTGGCCAGGCCTGACCCCCTTTGTGCCTCCAGAGTAGATTTCTCCTCTGGGAACCTAGGGAAATGGCTGGATTAGAGGGCCCTGGTGCAGACCTTGCCCCACCATGTGGGAGCACGCTGTGAATGTTGCTTAACCTCTCTGAGCCTCTACCACTGTGGGGGAAGACGGGGATGGTGAGGGTCATGGACTCAGTCTGCTGCGAGTCCTTACTGAGCTGTTCTCTGGGCCACAGTGGGTGATGGGGGAGGCTCTGGGGGTGTAACCAGGGCCCCTGTGGGCCTGGCAGTCTAGGGAGGGGAGGGCTGGGTCACTATAATAATTAACAGCTGTTGAGCCCTCACCTTGGGCAAGGTGAAGTGCTACGTGCTGGCTATTGGGTGACTATCACCCCTTGCCAGCCCCTGTGGGTGGGCCCCCCTGGGTGGGCATTCTGGGGTGGGCACACTGCCCCACATTAGAGCTCACATGCTGTGGGTGGCCAAGCAGGGACTTGAACTGTGGGGCTTGGCTGACTCAGAGCCTGGGACAGTCTCTCTGAGACACCTCTGGCTGCCTCGGTGCCTTCCACTGCACCTGTCGAGTGGTGGGGTGAGTCCACAGGGTAAAGTGGCTGGTGTGTCACCAGCCCAGAGTCGAGTCCGTCATCCCGTCAGGGGTGTGGTTCATGCTGGAGGAGACCTCTTGGTACTTTTGAAAGTGCCAAATCTACAATGTTTGGGGACGGCACACATCTGGTGTTGTCCCTGGGTGGCCCCCACCTCCCCCTCCACTGGCAGGAGGCCCTCTCACTCTGCTCAGTCCCTCTCAAGGCCTTGTCCCTTTCCCTTGTGGCTTGATTCTCCTAGGGCTGCACTGCGCAGTTGTCTGAACTGTGTACTGCACAACCCTGGGGCACTGTTCACATCACAGATATGGCTGATTTTCCAAAGTTAGAACAGTTTTCTTCAAGAAAGGAGTAAAGTGGGAATAAAGGCACCTTTTTCTAATGAATGAATCAGAATAATTTCTACTTTGGGAGGATGACACCTCGAATTCAGTGAACTTCCATTCAACTTTCAAAGTCCAGTTCCAGGCTGGGTGTGGTGGCTTTTGCCTATAGTTTCAGCTCCTTGGGAAACTGAAGCAGGATGACAGTTTGAGCCCAGGTGGCTGAGGCTGCAGTGAGTCACCATCATGCAGCTGTAGTTCAGCCAGGATGACAGAGTGAAACCCTGTCTCAAAAAAACAAAAACAGGCCGGGTGCTGTGGCTCATACCTGTAATCCCCGCACTTTGGAAGGCCGAGGCAGGAGAATCCCTTGAGCTCAGGAGCTTGAGACTAGCCTGGGCAACATAGTGAGACCTCGTCTCTACAAAAACAATAAAAAAAGTTAGCCAGGTGTGCTCGCTTCCCCACCCAGGGCTCCCTCAGCCCTTCCAACTTTTTGGGAGGCTCTGAGCTCCTGTGGGCCGTGCTGGCTGCCTTGGACTAGGAGTCGCCAACCCCGGCTCAGCCTTTGCCCAAGGAGAGAGTCTGGGGGCGTCCCAGAAGGCCCTGCCTCAGCACAAACCAGGTCGCATGGGGCTTCACAGGCAGCCAGAGCTGGAGGGCCAGTCAGACTCCCACCACCCCCATTTGTCGGAGGGAACAGCAAGGCCCAGAGCGGAGAAGGACCTGCCAAGGTCACGCAGTGAGTGAGGCGCCTGGGTCTCCTGCCCCCTTCCCGAGGCTGTTTGTTCCGGCTTTCTATGCATGAGAAAGATGCCAAGGAGGCAGAAGGCTGGGGCAGAGGAGGTGGAGGTGGAGACACCAGGCCACGGCCCTCCCCCC
>NW_007248652.1:0-2689 GCF_000164805.1 Carlito syrichta | reverse complement strand
GGGCCTGGGGGCCAGGATGAAGATCCCCAAGGTTTCCCCTGGCCCCCACCACTCAGCCCCCCATTGCCCCTCCCCTCCCCACCAGATCTACCTCATCCTCCGAGATTTATTCCTGCCGCAGAGCCTGGAAATAATGTGCTGACAAAGCCCGGCCCAGCAGGTGCTTTAATTGGTTTTGTGGGAGCAGGCCTACTTAGAAGGAGATCGAAGGCATGGCGGGGCGCCGTGCTGTCTCCCTGGGACTCTGGAGTGTCTGGGGCGGGGGAAGGAAAGGTGGCTGAGGAGAGGCCTGGTTGCAGGCCCCCGGGGGTGCGGGCGCTTGGGCCTGGGGTGTCTGGGGCGGGGGCAGAGAAGTAGAGGGTGCAGGCCAGCCCACCTCAGTGTCGGGCAGGGTGACTTCAGTCCTCACAGAGCCGGGTGACAGGAGATCTGGGACCAGGAGGGACCTGGGCAGGGCGGGGCTGGGGGCAGAGCGCCTGGTCCCTGACTCCACCCTTCTTAAGGAGACCCAGTCCCTGCCCAGCAGGCCCTTCTAAAACACAGATCAGACCCATCCGTCTGTGGCTCCGACCACCTGCATGGCTCTCCACCGTCCTCAGAAGGAAGACAAGTTGCTGGGCTTGATGTTCAAGGCCCCTCGCGGGCTGGCTGCCCTCTGATGACCTCCCCAGTCATATCAGCCTTCAACTTCTCCCTGCCAATGGTCTTTAGTCTTCGCTGGGGGCTCCTGTTTGTCCCACCCTATGCTAACCCTACAATTGCCTCATGCCTGAGAAGAGCATTGTTGCCTCATTTTACAGATGAGGAAACCAAAGCTCAGAAAGGTTTAGTCACCTGCCGGAGGTCACGCAGCAGGGTGGGAACTTGAACTAGGCCTGCCCGGTACACAAGCCCACACTCTTAACTATCAAGTTATAGATGAAACTAGCAAGCCCCTTTTAAACTCCATGCCTGCCCTTGAAGTACCCCTGCCCACATTTTTTCCACTGGCAAATTTCTACTGATTCTTCAAAGTCCACTTGATATCACTTCCTTGGGAATCCTTACCTGACTGACTCCTCCCACCTCTGATCTCTCCTCTAGACTTTCCCAAGCTCCAGCAAAGCCTTTGTCTTGGCTTCAATCTCTGGGCTTTTCACTGTGTGTCCCTTCCACTCCCCTCTCTCACCCAGATAGGGAGCTCCAGTTGAATTGTTGATCCTACAGGTCGAGGAATGCAGCCTTGGAAGCTCAGATAGGCCCAAGGTCCTGGGACTGGGACTCTTGTCTTACCTGCTGCTCTGTGAGACCTTAGCGAGGCCCTGTGTCTCTATGGACTCAGTTTGCTCATCCGTAAAGCAGGAGGGAGGTATCTGATGCTTGAGGACTCTGAGGCCAGACTTGGGCTGGAGCCTCACATCATGTGACCCATGTGACTGTGACTCACGTGATGTATGTGAGCGGGCAGGTACTCCCTGTGCCAGGGTGGGTCACGACACGGGGCCGTTGCTGATGTTTGCCCAGTCTGGGATGCAGGTGTGGGCCATGGAGGCCCTGGCAGAGTTCGGAAGCCAGTCTCACATCAGGGTTGGAGCCTCATCTCCGTCTCTTACCCGCTTTGTGTGAGCCTAGGGAAGGCTCATGACCCTGCCCAGCCTCAGTTTCACCTGTAGGGCGAAGGGAACAACAATACAGTCTTGTCCACAAGGGACCATGTGGGACCACCATGGTGGTCCCGTAGGACGATCATACCGTGTTTTCACTGTCCCTCTCTCTGAGATCTATCCAGATGCTTCCCATTGTGTCTCGGTTCCCTACGGTGTCCAGCACAGTCACATGCTGTCCTGGCGTGTGGCCCAGGAGCCACAGGCTGTGCCACGGAGCCCAGGTGTGCAGGAGGCTGCACCACCCAGGCTTGTGTGTGTACACCCCAGGATGTGTGCCCAATGTGCATTTCTCAGAACACATCCCTGTCAAGTGACACAGGACTGTAGGGCCACCCCAGAGGGCCACAGGGGAGATGCTTAGGTTCCAGGGCACTCACCATTGTTGCTTGAGCAGCAAATGTTGGGTGCTGTGTTCCCGCGGGTCCCACGCGGGGATAGGGGGTTGTCTGAAGGATCTGTCTAGACAGAGGCATTCTGGGAGCTTGGGCCAGGGCCATGAGTCGGGGAGGGCCTTGGTTTTGGGGGCCTATAGTGGGGAATGAGGCTGAGTCCCCAGGGGTCTTTGCTCCTGGTGCGGTTTTTCTTTTCTTTTCCTTTTTTTTGTTTGTTTGTTTTTGTTTTTGAGTAGGAGTCTCATTCTATCACACAGTCTGGAGTGCAGCGGCACAATCATGGCTCCCGAAGCCTTGACCTCCTGGGCTCAGGAGATCCTTCTGCCCCAGCCTCCCGAGCAGCTGGGATTACAGGCACACCCCATCACGCCTGGCTACTTTTTTTTTGTTGTTTGAAACAAGGCCTTGCTATGTTGCCCAGCTGGTCTCAAATTCCCGGGCTCCAGCAACCCTCCGGCTTCAGCCCCCCCAAGGGCTGGGATGTGAGCCACTGTGCCCGGCCTTGGTGTCGTTTTGCAAAGAATCCAGGACAAAGCGAAACAGGTCGGGCAGTCTCTACGGACAAATGGGCAGGACGTGGGGGGAGGCTCAGAGGGGGCGGGGGTGGGCAGGGGGGCAGCGCTGGCAGCCCAGGCGGGCGGTGGAGGGTCG
>NW_007248651.1:389772-405612 GCF_000164805.1 Carlito syrichta | reverse complement strand
CCTCTCCCTGTCCCTCTCCCTGTCCCTCTCCCTGTTCCTCTCCCTGTCCCCACTCACCATTGCCTCATTAAACTCTGGTATTTCCACATAGCTCTTTGAGTTATGGCTGCCAAGTTTCCTAGCTTTGTCCCTCCCCTGCCTTGGGGAGGTGAGTCAGTGTCTATCTGTCTGTCTGTCTGTCTCTCTCTCTCTCTCTCTCTCTAATTTACTTTCTAAATAAACTGTATTTTCCAATTTGGAAAGAAAAAATTGGAAAGCCAGTTATATTGGTTTTGTTCTTTCTTATATGATCTTTTATTAGACTGGATTGCATATATCATTTGTTATATTCTTCTGTTCTATTCTAAAGTAGTCTGTGTTTTGTCCTGGTTTATATTTATGCTTATTCTTTACACATTTAAAATACATTTTTGGCTAGCGACTTAGTTTACATTCAGGGATGATGGTTATTCTAAATTCAAGATTTAACACCAATATCTTGTCAGTATACTCTCACCTTCAGGTGATAGAATGTCAGATGACAGTAGCTTAAACTTCATAACATTTTTCACATAAGATTTTCAGAGGATAGTGGTTCTAGGATTGGTGTAGCATCTTCTTATTGTCATCAAGGACCCAAGTGCTTTCCATATTTCTGACTTGCTTCTTTTATTGTGTAGGTGTAAGTCTTCTCTCAATTGTACTGTGACTCTTGCAGAGTCCAGCACCATGTTTTCACCTAACTGAGTCACCTAGCAAGCAGGAAGGGAGTTGGGCAGTAAAGACTACCCTTTGATAGGCTTTCCCTTTTATTTTATTTTGTATGAGTTGGGGGTCTCACTCTATTGCCTAGGCTGGAGTTCAGTAGTGTGATCATGGCTCACTGCAGCCTCAATCTCCTGGGCTTAGGCAGTCTTCCTGCCTCAGCCTCCCAAGTAACTGGAATGATAAGCGTGCACCATCACGCCTGGCTGAATTTCTTATTTCTTGTACAGATGAGGTCTCACTCACTATATTGCCTAGGCTGGTCTTGAACTCCTGGCCTCAGGTAATCCTCTTGCCTCAGTTTCCCAAAGAACTGGGATTACAAACGTAAACCACTGTATCTGGCCAGCTTTCCCTTTTATTGGAAGATTAAAATCTTACTTGGAGACTTCCAGTAAACTTTTTTTTTTTTTTTTGAGTTGTAGTCTCACTCTTGTCACCCAGGCTGAAGTACAGTGGCTTGCTCATGGCCACCACAGCCTTGACCTTCTACCTCAGCCTTCCAAGTAGCTGGAACTACAGGCATTAACTACAGGTGTGCGCCCCCACACTCAGCTAGTTTTTGTGATTTATTGTAGAGACGAGGTCTCACCAAGTTGCCCAGGCTAGTCTCGAACCTCCAAGCTCAAGCAATCCTCTCGCTTCAGCCTCCCAAAGTGCTGGGATTACAGGCTGCCCCCAATAAACTTTTTTGATGTGTCACTGGCTAGAACTGGATTACATTCCCACCCCTTTGTTGGTCATCACCAACAAAGAGAA
Source organism: Carlito syrichta (assembly GCF_000164805.1). Lineage (NCBI taxonomy): Eukaryota > Metazoa > Chordata > Mammalia > Primates > Tarsiidae > Carlito > Carlito syrichta. Next base: position 404,109 of record NW_007248651.1, on the reverse strand, counting down.
GTGGAATTAGCATGATTGGTTTAGGACAATCGTGGTTTATGCCCTGAGATGGGCCTATTGCCTTCTAATTATGAGCAGGTGTCCATTAGCAGATTGGAAGTAGGAATTTCTATTGCATAATAAACAACAGTGTCTGTCTTTAGCTCAGCAACTACACTTTTTAGGAGACATTGATGAATTTTATTTTGTGGAAAGACTTACAACTGTTAGGCAGTAAGTAGATTTAGACAAAAGAAATCAAATAATTTTTTCCTTCATTTTGAAGAGGATCTTGAAACTTCTTATAAGAAAATAAATACATGAATCAGTATATTTATGCTAATGTGAATTTTGTTTATTATTTTTTAGTCAGAATCTGGAGACATGAGCAGAAACACGGAACTGAAGAAACTTCAGATTTTTGGGGCTGGGCCCAAGGTTGTGGGCCTAGCAATGGGAGCAAAAGATAAAGAAGGTAAGGTGTGTTGTCTGGCCATGAAAAGAGATAAGGTACAGCAGTATGGTTGTAAAAAGATTCAAATGCTATGTGTACTTGAATTGCAGTCTGTGCTGGGAATCCTTAAGAATTGTCAAGCCGGGCTTGGTGGCTCAGCCTGTAATCCCGTGCCTTTGGGAGGCCGAGGTGAGTGGATTGCCTGAACCCGCGGGTTTGAGACCCGCCTGGGCAACTTGGCGAGACCTCATCTCTACAATAAATCAAAAATTAGCTAGGCGTGGTAGCGCACGCCTGTAGTTCCAGCTACTTGGAAGGCTGAGGTGGAAGGATCGCCAGAGCCCAGCAGGTCGAGGCTGCGGTGGCTGGGAGTGGCCACTGCATTCCAGTCTGGGTGACAGAGTGAGACTCCAACTCAAAAAAAAAAAAAAAGAATTGTCAAGTTGCAATGTGCTTTCTAGTCAGATTGTTTTTTAATGCCAGATATCTTAAATTTAACATATGAAGAGAATATTGTGTTGAATTTTTATGATTCTAGAAGAATTTTTCTTCCTTATATATGACACAGAAATGCATTGCCATTTCTAAGGCTAGTTTGTGAGAGAATGGTGAAATTAATGGTTCTCATCTAGTGATCTAAAGCTTATAATTCTTTGTATCAGTATATATTGGGAAAACTTAGAATTTTTGAATTCTAACCATAATTTTTATTTTCTAAATTTTTTTTTTTTGAGTTGGAGTCTCACTCCATTGCCCAGACTGGAGTGCAGTGGGCGCTCCCAGCCACTGCAGCCTCGACCTGCTGGGCTCCGGCGATCTTTCCGCCTCAGCCTTCCAAGTAGCTGGAAGTACAGGTGCGCGCTTCCACGCCTGGCTAATTTTTAAATTTTTTAAATTTTTTTTCTTTTTTTTGAGTTGGAGTCTCACTCTGTCACCCAGATGGGAGTGCAGTGGCCACTCCCGGCCACCGCAGCCTCGACCTGCTGGACACCAGCGATCCTTCCGCCTCAGCCTTTCAAGTAGCTGGAACTACAGGCGCGCGCTACCACGCCCGACTAATTTTTGATTTATTGTAGAGATGAGGTCTCGCCAAGTTGTCCAGGCGGATCTCGAACCCGTGAGCTCAGGCAATCCACTCACCTCAGCCTCCCAAAGCACAGGATTATAGGCTGAGCCACCGAGCCCGGCTTATTTTCTAAATTTTTTTTAGAAGCAGAATCTCACTCTATCACCCAGGCTTTAGTACAATGGAATGATCATAGCTCACAACAGCCTTGAGCTCCTTGGGCTCAAGCTATTCCAACCTCAGCCTCCCAAGTAGCTTGTACTACAGGCATGTACCACCATGACCCGCTAAAACACATTTTTAAAAAGAAATTTTGTAGAGACAAGGTCTACTATGTTGCCCAGGTTTGTCTTGAACTCCTGGGCTCAAGCGATCCTCCCGCCTCTGCTTCCTAAAGTGCTGAGATTGTAGACATGAGCCACCTGCTTGACTCTTGATTTTTTATTTTTATTTTTGGAAAGAGGGTCTCACTCTGTTGCCCAGGTTTGAGGACAGTAGCAGGATCCTGGCTCATTCCAGCCTCAACTTCCTGGCCTCAAGTGATCCTCCCTTCTAAGCCTCCTGTGTAGCTGGAGCTATAGGCTTGTGCCACCACGCCCAGCTAATTTTAAACTTATTTTTGTAGATACGAGGTTTCACTGTCTTGCCTAGGCTGATCTCAAACTCTTGGACTCCGGCAGTCCTCCTGCTCTGGCCTCCCAAAGTGCCGGGATAACAGGCCTTGCCCTTGATACGTTTTGAAACTTCATTGAAATAAACTGTTTTCTTCAGAACGACTAGTACTTTCAGTTTCACAGTTGAAACATTTTTTTTTTTAATTTAAAAATTTTTTTAAATTAGAAAATATAGTTTATTTAAAAAGTAAGTTAGAGAGAGAAAGAGGTGATTTACCTCCCCAAGTTAGGGAAGGGGGCCAAAGCCAGGAAACATGGTGATAGCCATAGCTCAAAGAGCACATGGCCACACCAGAGTCTAGTAAGGCAATGGCCCACAGTTGAAACTTTTTTTTTTTTAAGTCAGTGTCTCACTCTGTCGCCCAGGCTGGAGTGCAGTGGCACGCTCACGGCCACCACAGCCTTGACCTACTGTGATTAGGCGATCCTTCTGCCTCAGCCTTCCAAGTAGCTGGAACTAAAAGCATGCACCTCCATACCCGGCTAACTTTTTGATTTATTGTAGAGATGAGGTCTCACCCACCAAGTTGCCCAGACTGGTCTCGAACTCTTGGGCTCAGGCAATCCTCTCACCTCAGCCTCCCAAAGTGCTGGGATTCGGTTGAAACTTTTTGTGAGTAGAATTGCTAATGTAAGGTTCAGGTTTCACCGTTCTCCTTATATAACATGTATGTTTTAAAACTCAGTTTAAGAAAGATTTGGCTGGATATATTTTGACTATATAAGAACTTAATGAAATGCTACAGTCACAAATCATGTAATTATGCGCTTATGATATGGGTAAAGTCACATAATTCAGATCATGGCCTGAATGCTAGAGGATCAGATAATATTGTTCTAAATCTCTCAAAACGCATAATAGGACTTATTAGATGCATTCTAATGATTATTATTTCCCTTTTAAGACTTAAATGCTTTGTTTTTGTCATTCTTGTACTTATAATACTGGCTGACAACAATCTTAAAAATTAGTCCCCAACTAATTTGGGAGGCCCTCCAAGGAGTCATATAGGTGGTATGTAGTCAGTACTGCGTATAAGCAGAGTGTTAATCGTCAAGCTCTTGGCTGCTTGCCTGAATTAGAATGCAAAATCTGCCAGGCTGTGTGATTTGGGGCAAGTTATTAACTTTTTTCTATACCTCAGGTTTTTTGTCTTCAGTGAGAGATAATAGTCTATCCATCTCATAATGTTGTGAAATTTTAACTAATTTAAATAATTTAAAAGAGTGTCTGGTTCATAGTAAGCTCTCAACATTGGTTTTCACTATTATTGCGTAACTTTTTATTTCAAGATGAGGTCACCCGAAGACGAAAAGTTACCAACAGATCAGATGCGTTTAACATGCAAATGAGACAACGGAAAGGCACGCTCTCTGTTAACTTTGTAAGTGTTTTGGGAGTGTCAGGAACGAAAGGCCTTATTTTTATTTTACTTTTGTGTTTTTTAATCTTGGTGTATCTTGGTAGCTGTTTAGTTAGCTCATTTGGTTAGATAGAAAACTGGATGACAAGCCTGTAAACTTGCAGCTTTGGCGTATGTAATTTTCACCTTGCTTTGTCCCATATATGTCAGCTGTATTGCCTGAGTCATATACCTTATAGGTAACTGAGAGAATGAATACGAATTTGTATAAATTGCTGAGTTGTATTATAGACAGTGCTCAGTACTCCTTCTCTACCACAGAGTGTTTGTGTATAAGAAGACTGGCATGGTTTTTTTTAAAGATATAAATTGGCTTCAGATAACCCTAAATTTATACTCTGTCTTTATTCTAATAACCTGTTACACTTTTATTATCTAATAAACATTTACTATTATTTAGTATAGAAAATAGACTTCGTTGATTTTTTATTTTATTTTATTTTTTAACAGGTTGATCTCTATGTTTGTATGTTTTGTGGTCGGGGAAACAATGAAGATAAACTGCTTTTGTGTGATGGATGTGATGACAGCTATCATACATTTTGTCTAATTCCTCCGTTACCTGATGTGCCCAAAGGAGACTGGAGGTGTCCTAAATGTGTTGCTGAGGTACAAGCCTAACCTTTATGGAACCTTTTAAAACTAAAAACGGACTGGGCTCGGTGGCTCAGCCTGTCATCCCAGCACTTTGGGAGGCCGAGGCGAGTGGATTGTGTGAGCCTGCAGGTTCGAGACCAGCCAGGACAACTTGGCAAGACCTCGTCTCTACAATAAAAAAAAAAAAAATAGCCAGGCGTGGTAGCGCACCTGTAGTTCCAGCTACTTGGAAGGCTGAGGCGGAAGGATCGCTAGAGTCCTGCAGGTCGATGCTGGGGCGGCCAAGAGCTATAGTGAATGGAAATGTAACAATTGTATTGTGGTAGCTTGCTTTTTAAAGGTTCTTTTTTGATTATTGACTAGATAATTATGTCTATGGCTACAGGTGAATGAGATTTCTCAGGATATTCGTATTGCTGGACAACAATAAAAATGAAGAAAGCTATAGGTTATTTGTTTTCCCTTTTTTTCTTTAAAAAGGTATAACTAGACTTGAGGCTCTAGAACTTGGAATTTTTGCATCGTTTTCATGCAAATAAATATACTGGTAGTGTCTAAATTTTGACTTGATTGTACTGAATTTTTCTTAGTGAAAGATAGTGTCATTATTATGAAATGCCTAGTCTGTTAACTTATTTTAGCAAAATGTTATAATAGGATATTGAAGAGTAGGAATTGGCTAGGTGTATCTAAGTCTTGTATGACCTTGAATTATTATTATTATTAATTTATTTTTTTGAGTTGGAGTCTCACTTGGTCACCCAGACTGGAGTGCAGTGACTGCTCCCGGCCACTGCATCCTTGACCTGCTGGGCTCTGGTGATCCTTCTGCTTCAGCCTTCCAAGTAGCTGGAACTACGCATGCGCTACCACGTCTAGCTAGTTTTTGATTTATTGTAGAGATGAGGTCTCGCCAAGTTGTCCAGGCGGTTCTCGAACCCGTGGGCTCAGGCAATTCACTCACCTCAGCCTCCCAAAGCGCTGGGATTACGGGCTGAGCCACCGAGCCTGGCCTGAATTATTATTTATTGACTGTTCTCAAGGCTAAAAGATTTAGATGCAGTTCTACTTACTGTAAATGAATATTTGTGTTATTAGTTGTGGTGATTGATAGTGTGAGCAAACCATTCTCTTAGCCAGATATCCTAGTATTCCAGTGTATATTTCTTTATCCACTACCTTTCCTTCCCTCACAAACATTTTTCTCTGTGGCCAAGTCCACTGGTGTGCTAAGAATGATGGACATCCCTAAGCTTGATTCCAAGTCTGTAGTCCTCTAGGTTCCAGAACCTAATGCCAAAACTGGAGTCTTTTTTTTTTTTGAGTTGGAGTCTCACTCTGTCGCCCAGACTGGAGTGCAGTGGCCACTCCCGGCCACCACAGCCTCGACTTGCTGGGCTCCGGCGATCCTTCTGCCTCAGCCTTCCGAGTAGCTGGAACTACAGGTGCGCGCTACCACACCGGCTAATTTTTGATTTATTGTAGAGATGAGGTCTCGCCAAGTTGCCCTGGTGGGTCTCGAACCCGCAGTCTCAGGCAATCCACTCACCTCAGACTCCCAAAGTGCTGGGATTACAGGCTGAGCCACCGACCTCAACCTAAAAACTGGACTCTAAAGCTGTCTCATTACCACCTTCTTTCCTTTTGGAATGCTGTGAAAATGCAGTTGAGATTCTGGAACTTAATTCCCTGATAACATATTGCTTGTAACTAATGTTGTTTTGTTTTCTTTTTTTTCTTTTTTTTTTGAGTGGGAGTCACAGTCTGTCGCCCAGACTGGAGTGCAGCGGCTGCTCCTGGCCACCACAGCCTCGACCTGCTGGGCTCCGGCGATCCTTCCGCCTCAGCCTTCCAAGTAGCTGGAACTGCAGGCGCACGTTACCACACCCGGCTAATTTTTTGTTTCATTGTAGAGATAAGGTCTCACCAAGTTGCCCAGGCGGGTCTCGAACCCACGGGCTCAGGCAATCCACTCACCTCAGCCTCCCAAAGTGCTGGGATTACAGGCTGAGCCACCGACCTCAACCTAAAAACTGGACTCTAAAGCTGTCTCATTACCACCTTCTTTCCTTTTGGAATGCTGTGAAAATGCAGTTGAGATTCTGGAACTTAATTCCCTGATAACATATTGCTTGTAACTAATGTTGTTTTGTTTTCTTTTTTTTCTTTTTTTTTTGAGTGGGAGTCACAGTCTGTCGCCCAGACTGGAGTGCAGCGGCTGCTCCTGGCCACCACAGCCTCGACCTGCTGGGCTCCGGCGATCCTTCCGCCTCAGCCTTCCAAGTAGCTGGAACTGCAGGCGCACGTTACCACACCCGGCTAATTTTTTGTTTCATTGTAGAGATAAGGTCTCACCAAGTTGCCCAGGCGGGTCTCGAACCCACGGGCTCAGGCAATCCACTCACCTCAGCCTCCCAAAGTGCTGGGATTACAGGCTGAGCCACCGACCTCAACCTAAAAACTGGACTCTAAAGCTGTCTCATTACCACCTTCTTTCCTTTTGGAATGCTGTGAAAATGCAGTTGAGATTCTGGAACTTAATTCCCTGATAACATATTGCTTGTAACTAATGTTGTTTTGTTTTCTTTTTTTTCTTTTTTTTTTGAGTGGGAGTCACAGTCTGTCGCCCAGACTGGAGTGCAGCGGCTGCTCCTGGCCACCACAGCCTCGACCTGCTGGGCTCCGGCGATCCTTCCGCCTCAGCCTTCCAAGTAGCTGGAACTGCAGGCGCACGTTACCACACCCGGCTAATTTTTTGTTTCATTGTAGAGATAAGGTCTCACCAAGTTGCCCAGGCGGGTCTCGAACCCACGGGCTCAGGCAATCCACTCACCTCAGCCTCCCAAAGCGTGGGATTACAGACTGAGCTACCGAGCCGGCTGTTGTTTTGTTTTCTAGCATTGATTTGATTTGCTCTACCTAGGGAAAAGTTATCAGAGAAGGTAGTACCCATGAGCCTTAAAACTTTCTTCAGTTTGTCAGGCACGGTGGGTCACACCTGGAATCCCAGCACTTTGGAAGGTGGAGACGAGAAGATTGCCTGAACCCAGGGGTTCGAGACCAGCCTGGGCAACTTGACAAGACCTATCTCTACAGTGAAAATATTAGCTGGGTGTGGTGGTGCATACCTGTAGTTCTAGCTGCTTAGAAGGCTGAGGTAGTTGAATCGCCTGAACCCAGCAGGTCAAGGCTGCTGTGGCCGTGAGTGTGACACTGTACTCCATCCTGGACGACATAGCAGGATTCCAACACCAAAAAAAAAACAAAAAAAAAACTGCAGTTTAGTTTCAATGAGTTAATCTTAGGTATTTTTTTCTTTCCAGGAATGTAACAAACCTCGAGAAGCCTTCGGATTTGAACAGGCTGTACGAGAGTATACACTTCAGAGCTTTGGAGAGATGGCAGATAATTTTAAGTCTGATTATTTTAATATGCCAGTTCATGTGAGTAAGCTATCTGTTAGGTTAGTCTGAGTCCAATGCTTTGGTTTTCTCTTTTATTTGTATTATTTTGTGGAAAACAGGGATAGCGTGGAAAAAAATGATATAACACTAAATAATGGGACATGGTATCTGTTTCTTTTTCTTTCATTTTCTAATAAGACATTTCGTACTCTCCTGTTGTAAAATCTGTCTTGATGCTTGAATTGTTTTAATAGCCCTCTGTGAGTAACCCTTTACAGAAAAGCATGAAGTCTTTGGCAGTTGCTGGTTTTGTTTAGTAATTTGAAATGTGGGGTTGGCTTTTTTTCCTAGGGAATCTTGGGCTTTTTTAGTCTCTGTCAAAAACATTTACCAGCATTATTAAAATTTAACCTTGGTGTGACTGGTTACCTTTCCTTGTTCCTCCTTGATGTCCCTATTCATCTTTTTTTTCTTAGTTGGGAAGCAGTTTTTGTTTGTTGTTTGCTTGTGTGTTTCAGAAAAAGGCGGTATAGCTTATTAGGTTTTGCTGAATGTCCAAGTTGTCTGTAGCTTTTTCTCATTCTCAGTGGAAAAAGCTAGGACCCCAGTCTTTTCTGCTTTGGGAAATGAGAAGGTTTTTAATTTTATCATGGATTTATGTTGCCTTGACATGTATACTAGGTATAGAGTTAGTAACCTGTCATCTTTGTTTTCTCCGTGTAGATGGTTCCCACAGAACTAGTAGAAAAGGAATTCTGGCGTCTGGTGAGCAGCATTGAAGAAGATGTTATTGTGGAGTATGGAGCAGATATCTCCTCAAAAGACTTTGGAAGTGGATTTCCTGTAAAGGATGGTCGGAGAAAGATGCTGCCAGAAGAAGAGGTGCACATAGTTTTATCTGAATTTTGCTTACCCTCCAGTTGATTTAGCCTTGTGTAGAAAACCACCTTTTTTTAAGGGACCACATTAACTTAAAATAATAAATATGTAGGATTTGAATGATATAAATAATACTCAGTTTTTAAAACAATGAATTCAAAAAATTTTTAAAAATTATTTAACTCTGCATCCTAAAACTAATTTATTTTAAAACTTTAACTTCAGTTTAAAAATTTTGCCTAGTTCTTTCTGTTATAAAATCTGGAAAGTGAATTGAGTTTTTTTTTCTCCTAAAGAGAGTTTGATACCATAAGGATTTCTTATAAAATTACATTTTATTGGTAGGTCTAAAAAAATAAGTTTCCTTCAACATCTGGGCAGATAAGTTTTTAAGTATGCGTTTAAACTGTAACATGTACATGAAATCTTGCCACATAGGAGATGACCTCTGTGTGTAATGCTGAATTGAGATGATAATTTCTTACTTTGGTCATTGACACTTTTCCTTTCACTGTATAATTGGCATTAATTTAAGAGTTTTATCTCCTATTAAAAGAATTACAGGTCAAGCATGGTGGCTCACAACTATAATCCCAGTACTTTGGGAAGCCAAGGTTGGAAGGATTGTTTGGCCAACATAGCAAGATCTTGTCTCTATAAAAAAATTTTAAAAATTAGCTGTGCTTGGTGGCATGTGCCTGTAGTCCTAGCTACTCAGAAATCTGAGGTGGAAGGATTGCCTGAGCCCAGGAGATTGAGGCTGCAGTGAGCTACAGTCATGCCACTGCACTGCAGCCTGGGTGACAGAGTGAGACTCCAAGACTTAAAAAAAAAAAAAAGAGTTATACACAATTAAAAAAAGAAAAAAGTTTTAGTATAGAAGGATATATAATTAAAAGTATAAGCCGAGCTCGGTGGCTCAGCTTGTAATCCCGCGCTTTGGATTGCCTGAGTCCGCGGGTTCGAGACCCGCCTAGGCAACTTGGCGAGACCTCCCCTCTACAATAAATAAAAAAAAATTAGCTGGGCGTGGTAGTGTGCGCCCGTAGTTCCAGCTACTTGGAAGGCTGAGGCAGAAGGATTGCCGGAGCCCAGCAGGTCGAGGCTGCAGTGGCTGGGACTGGCCACTGCACTCCAGTCTGGGTGACAGAGTGAGACTCCAACTCAAAAAAAAAGTGTAACTACTCTTGCTCTCTTATGGTTGCCGTTTGCCTGTTGTATCTTTTTCCATTCCTTTATTTTGAAGGTATTTTATGTCTTGGAATCTGAAACTTGTCTCTTGTAGATAGCATGTAATTGGATCTCGTGTGCTTTTTTATGCAGACTGATAGTTACCATTTGATTGGAGTGATCAGTGCATTTACATTTAATGTAATTTTTGGCGTGGTTGATTTATGCCTGCAATTTTGCTATTTTCTGTGCTTCATGTCTTCTTCCCTTCCCCCATTTCTCTTTACAGCCTTCTTTTGGTGTGAAATATTTTTAGTTATAATATTTTGATTCTTCCCTTTTTTGGGGGTTTATTTAGTGTTTTTTTTCTATTCTATACTAGCCTTATTGATTTTTTTTTTTCTTATTGTGGTAGACTACAGGTTAGGATAATAAGTTTGGATAACGATGATTAGAGACTATACTGGGTTTTTACCAAGGGAGAAGAAGATTGATACAGTGGGATGGATAATATAGGCTAAATAGGGACGGTTGTTAAAGGAACAGTTCAGTGTTGGAGTGTATACATGTTTAATATCACTGACTTTTAAACCTGACTTGTATAACTATCTATAAAGAAATGCATCAGTCTGAGTTTCTCACACTCTTCCATTGGCAAATGGAAGTCAGCGATATCATTGTGGAGGAGAGACTTCATTTTAAAGCTCTTATCTTTTTCCGAATTTTGTTTCTGTTCTGACTTTTTAAATTGTCCTTGAGCAGATGTTTACATTTTCTAATCTTTTAGAGATAATGCCACAGAATTTTTGAAGATTATTTTAGGTGTCAACCCTAAGTGAGTAATACTGTACTAAGAATGTAAATGCTAATCCTGTTTCCATATTTGAATTTTGTACGAATTCTTAGAAAACATTTATCTATTTCTGTTTTTACCCTATTCAACTTCATGTAAAAATGTGGAGAAATGCAGGATTATGTTTGTTAGACATGAAGATAGGAGCAGCTTTTGTCCTTGATTATTAGATGGCTGATCTGTTCATGTTTTGTTCCTGGCCATCTGTTTGGTTTTTCTTTTGGTAATATATCACTTCTGACTTTAGTGGCTTATATAACAAACATTCATTATCCTGTATTTTCTGTGGGTCAAGAATTTGTGAGCAGTTTAATGATAGCTGTAACTTGAAGTCCCTCATGAAGTTGCTGTCAAAATATTGTTTGGGGCCGTAGCCATATCAAGACTTGACTGGACTAGTGGACTGGCTTTCCGAATGGCTTAATCACATGAAAGTTGGCAGGAAGCCTCAGATTCTAGCTATATGGGTCTCTTCATAGGACCACTTGAGAGCTGAAAAGCATTACAGCGTTTTTTATAACTTCACTTTAAAAGTAAGACTTCTTAAAATCGATAATATTTTATTGGTTACATCAGTCAGCCCTGTTTGGTGTGGGAGGGGGCTATTCCAAGTCCTGAATTTCAGGAAATGAGGATCATTGGCGGTGGAGGGGGTGCACTGGAGGCTTGCTCCTTTTTTTTTTTAAACATAACAAAGAGGGTTGCAAAACTCTCCTCGTATGGCTTATTCTTCTTACAACTATGATTCTTTGAATTAAGTAATTCATTTTTATTTTTATTATAGAGATGTGGGGTCCAAGTGCAGGTTAATTACATAAACAGGCTGCATGTAGGTAAAGTTTGGGCTTCTAACTGGCCCTCCTCTCTTTCCCTGGTAGTGGATCAAGTATGCTTTGTGTTGACACGTGTCCCCCACACTCCTCCCTTCCTGAATTAAGTAATTATTTTTTAATTAACTGGTTAGAATTATTTTGCTAAATGTCCTAAGTTTAAAGCTTTTCTCTTTTTAACTTTAAGTAGATTGAAACATTAATGCCTGGGCTTTAAAGACATTAGTCATGGTATTAATGAGACAGGCAGTAAAACTTTTTCTAGACTGAGTTGCGGATTTACCATTTATTTTCTAAGCAGTTATGTTTTGTTTATTTTTTATTTTTTGAGTTGGAGTCTCACTTCATCGCCCAAACTGGAGAGCAGTGGCATGCTCACAGCCACCCCAGCATCGACCCGCTGGGCTCAGGTGATCCTTCTGCCTCAGCCTACCAAGCAGCCAGAACTACAGGCACGCACTAACATGCCTGGCTGATTTTTTTGACATATTGTAGAGACAAGATCTCACCAAGTTTCCTATGCTGGTGTCGAACCCCTGGGCTCAGGCAATCCTCCCACCTCGACCTCCCAAAGTGCTGTGATTAGAGGCTTGAGCCACCACGCCTGGCTGCAGTTATGTTTTAGTTAGGATTTTCTTTTTATTGTAAGATGGTATGAGAGAACCCAATTATCCCAAAGGGATTTTAGAGACTAATTAGGCAACGTGTATAAAACCTTCAGACTTTTTGTACTTACATCTTACATAAATTTGTTACTTTCCTCTGAAAATCATTCTATTAAAATAGCAAGTAACAAAGAGCTTTTCGCTAGGAATTGTACATTTGCATTGAACTTCTGTGTTATGAGTTAGCTTCTTGGTATCTAATAACCTCTCTGGTGTCCTAGTTTAGTGGAAACATAATTTTGAAGTTGTGTCTTATAGAGTGCTCTACAAAGAGCGCTTCTGAGGAGTAAAGGTAGGTACAGAACATAAAACCTTAGAAATGACTTTTTTTCTCATCCTCCTTGCTCTATACTAAGCCATTGGCTACATTTTTAAAATTCATTTTTTATTATTTTCTGTAAGATTGGCCCTTTCCATTCCTGCTACAGCCATCCCTGCCAAGGTCCTCAACACAGGCTGAGATGGTTATTGTGGTTGTACATAATGACTAATTGTGTTGAGGGGTCTCTAAGATCGTTTCCAGTTTGGGTGACTTGTTAGGAAGACTTATGGCTGTGATTTACTACAGTGAAAGAATGCAGAACAAAATCAGCAAAGGGAAAAATGCATGGGTGGGCAGTCTAGAAGAAACCAGGAACAGGCTTCCAAGAGTTCTCTCCCAGTAGTATCACATAGAATGTGCTTAATTATTCCAGTATAAAATTATGGCTGCACATGGGAAGTGTTGCATACCAAGAAAGCTCATTAGAGACTCAGTGCCCAAGATTTTTATTGGGTGCTGATGACATGAGCACCCTTTGTCAAACATGTACCAAAATTTCCAACTCCCAGAAGGATAGCAGGTGTTCAGCACTTACATTTGTACAAACAGTCTGGGTACTATGAGCACTCTTAGTCATTTGAAAAGTTTTATATTAGAGTAGGGAATTGTTTATCATTCAGGTTTCTAAATGGCAGGCAGGGGCCAAAACTTTAGGCAGGCCTTTTGAAGGACAGCAGTCTTAGTCTTAGTATCTGGCATCCAGGTTCAGTTATCAATCTTTTAATAGCAGATTCTCATTCCTGCTTCTAGTCAGTCTGTTGTGATATCGCATGTCATGTTTCCTCTGGAAAACTCAATACACTTTTTCAAAAATGTAAGTGAAAAAGGCAAATAACATCTTAGAATTATGATGAAAATAGTTTGATTTCATGAATTCTTTGGAACCAACTTTGAGAACTGCTCTCCATAAAGATGATAAATAGTTTTTTATGTTTTTGTTTTTGTTTTTGTTTTGAGTCAGAGTCTCATTCTGTTGTCCAGGCTGGGGTGCAGTGGCACATTCACGACCACCGCAGCCTCAACCTACTTGGCTCAGGTAATTCTTCCGCCTCAGCCTTCCAAGTAGCTGGAACCACAGGTGCGTGCCACCGTGCCCAGCTAATTTTTTGATATATTATAGAGACGAGGTCATGCCAGTTTGCCCAGGCTGATCTTGAACCCTTGAGCTCAGGGATTCCTCTCGTCTCCACCTCCCAAAGTGCTGTAATTACAGGCGTGAGCCACCACACCCGGCTGATGATAAACACTGTAAGTCACTACCTCGTGTGGTTTCAGGGATGGATGTTTGAAAGTCAGTCTCTAGTGCCTATATCCCTTTAGAAACTGTATGAATACTCTTGCAACAGCAATCTGGCTTTGCTTCCTCTCTTTTTCTAGAAACTGAGGATTTCTTTTTCTTCCGAGTTCAGCTGTTTTTTTAAAATTTTTATTTTTATTTTTATAATTTATCCAATATTTCTAGATGTGTTTGTAGTTAGGACTGATGGTGGTGAATTTTTGCATCATATCGGTCTTCATTATTTTCACAAAGTCAGATTATCTGTCTTAGTAGGTTTTGTCTTTATCTGTAACACAATTCTGTAAATGTAGTAGTACACATTTTGGGAAATTATGCTAGTAGGGATAAAGTAGAAATATAATAGTGATGTATTAAAATAGATCTCATACTATTTTACTGGTAGGCTGGGGAATGACAAGAAGCTTTACTCATGTGCCTTGGAATAAATCAGAGGTATCTTTTAAAAAAAAAAGGAAACTGAGCCGGGCTCAGTGGCTCAGCCTGTAATCCCGCGCCTTTGGGAGGCTGAGGTGAGTGGGCTGCCTGAGCCTGTGGGTTCGAGACCCACCCGGGCAAGTTGGCGAGACCTCATCTCTACAATAAATAAAAATTAGCTGGGTGTGGTAGCGCATGCCTGTAGTTCCAGCTACTTGGAAGGCTGAGGCGGAAAGATCGCCGGAGCCCAGCGGGTCGAGGCTGCGGTGGCCGGGAGCGGCCACTGCACTCCAGTCTGGGTGACAG